>NC_141876.1:245374822-245677852 GCF_056163025.1 Triticum urartu | reverse complement strand
GGGTATGGTGCCTCAAGTAGGCAAACGGACGTGAGGTAAATTTGTAGTAGATTGATAGATAGAACACCAAATTAATAAATAAGAATTAATTGCAGCAAGGTATTTTGGGGTTTTTTGGTTTAGTTCATCTAAAAATAAACGCAAAGGAAAATAGATCGCAAAGGCAAATAATATGAGAAAGAGACTCGGGGGCCGTAGGTTTCACTAGTGGCTTCTCTCGATAAAAATAGCAAATGTCGGGTGAACGAATTACTGTTGGGCAATTTATAGAACTTCAAATACTCATGACGATATCCAGGAAATGATCATTACATAGGCATCACGTCCAAGATTAGTAGACCGACTCCTGCCTCCATCAACTACTATTACTCCACACATCGACCGCTATCCAGCATGCATCTAGTGTATTAAATTCATGGAGAAACGGAGTAATGCAATATGAACGATGACATGATGTAGACAAGATCTATCTATGTTGTAGCGACCCGACCTCAGACGGTCAAGCCTCTGTGTATCTGTGCCATCCTTGGATCGGTATGCTGGCACACATAGTACATCAATGTATATATAAAAGTGCAATCACATGTATAAATAACATAAAACTGATATATACCTCATAAGTCTCAGCGGAAACAAACAATCGGGTGTGGAGTCCCATCAACGCCATCGACAGGTTGAGTGTAGACCGTAACCCTGTACCATACTCTTACTCGTCGGAAGGACATATCTGCAACATGAGACGTTGCAGCCATGTAGGTCAGTACATTGAATGTACCGGCAAGATCACAATATGAGAAAGCAGATGATAAAACTATTCTATATGCAATATGGCTTTGTGGCTCTGTGTCTGATGTTTTTGCGTAAAAGCTGGTTTTATTTTCCCTACAACAAAGGAATATCAGGAGTCTGTACTACGGAGTTTTCTGTCATGACATGGTTCCACCAAACGATGTCTCATACCCAAATCATCATAAGTTTCCCACAATTATGTTATTAGTCCGGTGTTGAGAGTTCTGAGATAGATCCAAGTCCAGAGGCTCAAATTGTCCGTAACCGGGGACACGGCTAATCGATTAGGTTTTAACCCTCTGCAGAGGTTTGTACACTTTACCCGCAAGATTCGATCCCTCTCTTTACATTCTCGCACTTCAGGGTGTTTGAGAACAAGATGACCGAAACATGGTCTTCCGAAGAGTTCCTCTGACCACTGTCCGGTGCTCATCCAATCCTACCGTAGTTCTACATCTGCTAGCACCGTCCCAGCCAGAGTCACAACTAAGGTCAACCAAGCCAGAGCCCATAGTGACTTGCGGTTGCATAGGTAAGCTTCCAGGCATGAATTATTCTTCCGTCTCTTTGAGTTTGGGTGAAGGTTTCCGCAAGATGTCATGGCGCTTCTCCATGCATCCCGGCCAACCACTGGTTTCTCCAGGGTGCCCGTCAACCGTCCTTCACCCAGTAGTGTGTATTGAATTCTTGTCTCGAGTCTTGAAATCTTGAGTCATGAATATGCAGTCCGTGCCGGTGCCATCATGAAGTTGTCGCCATTGACGTACTCACGCACTCATACCAAACCCCGTCTACCATAGCGTAGCATTAAAACTGTATAATGTCCCGGGCTTGATAACAGGGAGATGGGTTCCTACCTCATGCATTCTACTCAACTACAAGAAATCAATATCACTACTGGAGGGATTATTGAAAAGGTGCTACTACATGCAAATAAAACATGGGTATGAAAAACATGGTCAAAGTGAACTTGCCTGGTATTACTTGATGAAGAATAATAACGCTCTCAGAAACTTGATAAGACTATACGCAACTCCCCGATGAAATCTATAATAATATACATGGCATTCACATAAGCAATCATTCTACCACTCAAAATAACAATCAAAACAACAAGGAAACTCAATAATAAAACTCAAACCAATTCCAAAGAAAACTCGAGCAAAACAAAATCAAGGTTTTCATCACTTCAAGCAACAACAAAGAAATAGTTTTATCCTACTAACACTTTTCTTAACAGAACCAAAACACGGGTTTTGCTAACTAACATAAAGGGAAACAACATATAAACTAGGTGCAAAAAGAATCACATCAATATCGATTATAGAACTCCTGTTATACCTAAAACAAAACTAATAAGAAAATAAAATAAAACTTTTTATTTTGCTGAAAATAAATGTTCACCCTCTGTAACTACAGAAACTAATCTAAAATAAATTATAACAGGGGTAACTTAAAATTCTATAATAACTAGAACAGTAGGAAGCAGCAGCAAGCTAAATAAAACTAGAAAAGCTTGATTTTGACTAAAACTAATTTTAATACAATCTACAAATACCCCAACAAGTTCCTACTGCTAGGCTAGGTCACAACTAAGCAGCGGCAAAAAGAATCACCTAAAAATATTAATTCTAGCTCAAATTATAGTAGAAATACTAATCTGACTAAAACTAATATAAAACTATTCTTAAAAACTAAAACATGGTCTAATCTATTTTCTACATAAACTACAAGAAATTTCTAAACTAACAAAAAAAGAATCAACTAAAAATATTAAACAACCTAAAAGATAGAGATTTTACAAGAACGGAACTGTTCTGTTTTAAAAACAGAAACGAAAAAAATACTAAAAGAAACTATCGGGCACTACTGGGCCGAAAGGTGGGCGATAGGAAACTAAACAGCGCTCGGGCGATATATAAACTAAACCGTACACGCACTTAATAATAGAAAGCCGACCGGTTCGATAAAAAACCGTAACTAAACCGAAAAAAGACCGAACTAAAAAGATTAAACCTAACCGTTCATCCATTTAATCTGTACCGTAGATTTAGAATCGGACGGAGGAGGGGAAGTGGAGAGCTCACCGCGGGGAGGGTCGACGACGAGCGACTCGGACGTCGTCGTCGGCGGCGCTCCGATCGTCGGCGGGCTCCGGCGAGGGTACGGGCGGACGCGGCGTTCGACGGCGAGTCCAGCGGTGGTCAAGATGGTGCCGTAGGTGGACGGAGGAGGTCGGCGGCGAGGTCGAGGCGGCGGTGGCATTCGGGCGTCGGCGGTGGCGGCGCTCCGGTGGGTTTCGGGCTCACGCGAGCGCACGGGGAGGTGCGGAAGAGCGAGGGGGTTACGGTGGTGGTCTCAAGTGGCGGCTAGGTGGTCGGAGTAGCTCGGTGGGGCGGCAATGGCGCGCCGATGGCTTCAGCTCCGGCGAGCAAGCGGGCGAGGCAGAGGGCACGGGGATGAGGGGTTTTGTGGGGGAATCGGACGAGGGAGAGGGGTATTTATAGGGGAAAGGGTGCTTGAAGGAGGGGGCGGATCAAGGAGAGGATCCCGAGGAATCCGGGAATCGGCGGCAAGGTCGTGGTTCTGGCGTGGGGAGGAAGAAGGTGCGGGGTGAGGTAGGTGGGCCGAGGGAGAGAGAGAGATGGGCCGCGGTGCTGGGCACTGTTGGCCCAGTTGGCTTCGACCGTTTTTTTAAGATAGCAGAGAAGATTAAAAGAAATAAATAAGTTAAAATATAAATATAATATATACATATTATATATCAAAACGTTCATAAAAAGACTTCCTACCACATGAACTATTTTTCAAGTTCAAATAAAATCCTTCAAAATTCACAAAAGTCAAATAGTGCTTCTATTGAAATAAAACCCAACAAAATCATTTTTTAGAATACCCAAAATGATTTCAAATTTATTTTCTCCTAATTTTTCATTAAAGGGAATCATTTTACCCTTATTTCCATTTATTTATTTTTAGGAGAAAAATAATTTGAACAAAAGGCAATTAACTCCTAAATTGAAAGTGGGTTTCAAAATACTTCCAAATGACTTTCAATTTGATTCCTTTAACTTCCAACTCATATTTCATATAATTTGAAGAAGTCATTTTATCTTCTCTCATGAAAATCATTGAGTTGCATAAAGTTTCGAATCTGAAATATTTTCAAATGGAATTCAAATCTTTTCAAATCCCTTTTTCATTTAATTAAATGGAAGAAGTCATATCATCTTCACTCTATGGTTTTTGCGATGAAATGGATTTGAATTCATGAAGTTCAAAATGCAAGATGAAAGTTTGGGAAAATCATTTCATTCCGTTTCATTCAACTTTTCAAGAGTTTCAAATTCCACTCAATTTCAATCAATCAATCACCCAAACAATCAAACAAAATATCAAAACTATTTGTTTAATATAACATTCCAAAATTTAGAATTTTGGGATGTTACATATGTAGAGATAGACCCCATTGTTTTATCCTTAGAAGAAACGATACATGCGTGTCGGTTCCCCTTTTGTCATTAGGATCAAGCACCGTAAGATGGAACCCACTACAAAGCACCTCTTCCCATTGCAAGGTAAATAGATCAAGTTGGCTAAAAAAAACCCAAATATCAAAGAAGAAATACAAGGCTGTAAGCAATCATGCATAAAAGATATCAAAGAAACTCAAATACTTTCGTGGATATAAAAAGATAGATCCAATCATAAACTCAAAGTTCATTGATCCCAACAAACACACCCCAAAAGAGTTACATCATATGGATCTCCAAGAGACCATTGTATTGAGAATCAAGAGAGAGAGAGAAAGGAAGCCAAATAGCTACTAACTATGGAACCGAAGGTCTACAAAGAACTACTCACGCATCATGGGAGAGGCACCAATGGAGGTGGTGAACCCCATTCAAGATGGTGTCTAGATTGGATATGGTGGTTCTGGACTCTGTGGCAGCTAGATCAATATTTTGTTGACTCCCCTAGGGTTTTGGGAATATTGGGGTATTTATAGAGCAAAGAGGTGGTACGGGGGGGCACCCGAGGTGGGCACAACCCACTAGGGACCGCTTGGGCCTCCTGGCGCACCCTGGTGGGTTGTGCCCCCTGTGGGCACTCCCCAGGCACAGCCAGGGCCCGTTGTGTTCCTTCTGGCCCATAAAAATTCTCGATAAAGTTTCGTGGCATTTGGACTCCGTTTGATATTGATTTTCCGCGATGTAAAAAACATGGAAATAAACCACAACTGGCACTTGGCACTATGTCAATAGGTTAGTAGCAAAAAATGATATGAAATGACTACAAAATGATTATAAAACATCCAAGATTGATAATATAACAACATGGAACAATAAAAATTATAGATATGTTGGAGACGTATCAGCATCCCCAAGATTAACTCCTACTCGTCCTCGAGTAGGGAAGTGATAAAAACAGAATTTTTGATGTGGAACGCTGCCTAACATGTCATATCATATTTCTTTCTTTATAGCATGTACATTTGGACTTTTATATTGTTCAAAGCAATGTCTAGTTTTGACATGATAATTTAAATAATCAAGCAACCATGTCTTTCAAAATATGAATGCTAAAATAAGCTATCCCTAGCCCATCATGCTCAACCCGATCCATTCATGAAACACCTCGCATATTAGCTACATCCAATACTCAATTACGATCATATTGCCTCCTAGTTGGTGCTTTTATAAGAGAAGATGGAGACTCAAATTCAAAAATAAAAATTGCATAAAGTAAAAGAAAGGCCCTTCGGAGAGGGAAGTAGGGATTTGTAGAGGTGCCAGAGCTCAAAGCGAAAAACTTAGAGATAAAAACATTTTGGGAGGTGTATCCATCCCACCAACGAAAATGACTTAGAGTTCCCAATACTTTCCATGCTTAGATATATCATAGGCGGTTCCCAAACAGAAAATAAATTTTATTCCTTTTCCACCATACTTTCACTTTCCATGGATAGCTGTATCCACGGTTGCACTCCATACCAACACTTTCCAAGGAATTTATCATTTGACAACATAAAGTAAATTCATTTCTTTCATTTCGGGACTAGGCATCCCTAATACCTCGGCCTTAGTCTCGTGTAATGACAAGTGAATAAACACCCATCGTGAGAATAACACATCTAGCATGGAAAATATTAGCACGGACCCGAAGGTCTACAAAGAACTACACACGCATCATCGGAGAGGCACCAATGGAGGTGGTGAACCCCATCCGAGATGGTGTCTACATTGGATCTGGTGGTTCTGGACTCTGAGGCAGCTGGATCAATATTTTGTCGCCTCCCCTAGGTTTTTGGGAATATTGGGGTATTTATAGAGCAAAGAGGCGGTTCGGGGGGCACCCAAGGTGGGCACAACCCACCAGGATGCGCCCTGGTGGGTTGTGCCCCCCTTGGGGCACCCCCCAGGCACAGCCAAGGCCCGTTGTGTTCTTTCTGGCCCATAAAAATTATCTATAAAGTTTCATGGCATTTGGACTCTGTTTGACATTGATTTTCTGCGATGTAAAAAACATGGAAAAAACAGCAACTGGCACTTGGCACCAAAAAATGATATAAAATGATTATCAAACATCCAAGATTGATAATATAATAGCATGGAACAATCAAAAATTATAGATACGTTGGAGACGTATCACGCGCCCAGGGGGTAGGGTGCGCCCCCACCCTTATGGGCCCCTCGTGCACCTCCTGACCTAATTCTTTCGCCTATATATTCCTATATATCCCCAAACCACAGAGGTATCCACGAAAACACTTTTCCACCACCGCAACCTTCTGTACCCATGAGATCCCATCTAGGGACCTTTTCTGGCACTCCGCCGGAGGGGGATTCGATCACGGAGGGCTTGTACATCAACTCTATTGCCCTTTCGATGAAGCGTGAGTAGTTTACCATAGACCTACGGGTTCGTAGCTAGTAGCTAGATGGCTTCTTTTCTCTCGCTTTGATTCTCAATACCATGTTCTCCTCGATGTTCTTGGAGATCTATTTGATGTAATACTTTTTTGTAGGTGTTTGCCGAGATCCGATGAATTGTGGATTATAATCAGCTTATCTATGAATATTATTTGAATCTTTTCTGAATTCTTTTATGCATGATTTGATATCTTTGAAATTATCTTCGAACTATCGGTTTGGTTTGGCCAACTAGATTGGTTTTTCTTGCAATGGGAGAAGTGCTTAGCTTTGGGTTCAATCTTGCGGTGTCCTTTCCCAGTGACAGTAGGGGCATCAAGGCACGTATTGTATTGTTTCCATTGGGCATAAAAATGGGGTTTTCATCATATTTCTTGAGTTAATTCCTCTACATCATGTCATCTTGCTTAATGTGTTACTCTGTTCTTTATGAACTTAATACTCTAGATGCATGTTGGATAGCGGTCGATATGTGGAGTAATAGTAGTAGATACAGAGTCGTTTCAGTCTACTTGACACGGACGCGATGCCTATATTTATGATCATTGCCTTAGATATCATCATAACTTTGCGCTTTTCTATCAATTGCTCGGGGAAAATTTGTTCACCCACCGTATTATTTGCTATCTTGAGAGAAGCCTCTAGTGAAACATATCACCCCCGGGTCTATTTTCCATCGTATTAGTTTCCGATCTGCTATTTTGCAATCTTTTACTTTCTCATCTATAAACCAAAAATACCAGAGATATTTACTTTACTTTATAGTTTATCTATCTCTATCAGATCTCACTTTTACAAGTAACTGTGAAGGGATTGACAACCCCTTTATCGCGTTGGGTGCAAGTTGTTTGATTGTTTCTGCAGGTATTCGGTGACTTGTGCATTGTCTCCTACTTGATTGATACCTTGGTTCTCAAACTGAGGGAAATACTTATCTCTACTTTGATGCATCACCCATTCCTCTTCAAGGGAAATACCAATGCAAGCTCAAGAAGTAGCAGGAAGAATTTCTAGCGCCGTTGTCGGGGAGATATAAGCTAAGTAAAGACATACCAAGTACCCATCATAACCTCTCATCTCTTGCATTAAATTATTTGCCATTCGCCTCTCGTTTTCCTCTCCCCCACTTCAAAAATGATTTTCGAGAAGATTTGCCTTTTTCTTCGCCCTTCTTTCGTTCGATCTTATGTTTGCTTGTGTTGCCATGTGCCTTCTATTTGCTTGCATCTTCGCTTGCTAAAAATCTATTGATATGGATCCTCATCCACTTGCTAATCTTTTTAAAAGATTCGATTTTGATGAACCAATTGCTAGTGAGTTGAGTGCACTAGATTATATTTATGAGGTTTTGCTTGAAATTCGTGAATCTGAAAATTGTGTTGAAGTGTTGAAAGAAGAAATTTATGAAGTGATTCACGATAGGTCCTTGAATGAAAACCATGATTGCAATGATATTATTATAAATTCTATTAATGTCAATTGTGTTAATGATATGCAAAACCCTAAGCTTGGGGATACTAGATTCGCTATGTCCACTATTTGTTGCAATGATCATGATTGGGGTGATTATTCTTCTTATAATCTTGAAAATTTATTTAAGTCCCGTGATGAATATCAGATTGATAATAATGTTTGCAATAATACTGAAAGTGGGTTTTGAAGAGTGTCAACTTTAGATCCCTTATATTTGGATAATGTTCAATCTTATGAATTTTTTGATAAAAGTGGGTTCAGAGAGGTCATGACTTTATTTTATAATAATCCCACTATTTCGGAAGAGTATCAACTTTGCATGCATGTGGATCATGAAGAGAATATTTTATCTGATAGTTATATTGTTGAATTTGAATATGATCCTACTTGTAATTGTTATGAGAGACGATAATATGGTTGTAGAAAACCTCATGTTACTAAATTACCTCTCATTATGTTGAGATTGCTATTGTTTCTTTCTTTTTACTTGCATATGCTAGTTCTTGCTTGTCTTCATAATTTTTTTGCTTATAAAATGCCTATGCATAGGAAGTATGTTAGGCTTAAATTTGTTTTTCACATGCTACATGATGCTCTGTTCGTGTTTCAATTGCTATCTTTCATGTGAGCATCATTGAAATCTCAATGCCTAGCCATGGCCGTTAAACAATAGCGCTTGTTGGGAGGCCACCCAACTTTGTTTTTACTTTTGCTTTTTAGGTTCTGTTTTGCAATAAATAATTCATCTAGCCTCTGGTTAGATGTGATTTTTTTTGTGTTTTAATTAGTGTTTGTGCCAAGTAAGACCTTTGGGATAGCTTACGGTGATAGTTGATTTGATCTTGCTGAAAAACAGAAACTTTTGCGCCCAGGAAAATAATTTTCATTTTTAGCAGTAGGGCAATAAAAATACTAATTCTTTTTGCATAATATTAACAAACAAATTGCTTATGATGTTCTAATGTTTCAGAATTTTTGAAGTTACAGAAGTATTGGAACTAGCCAGATTGCTACATACTGTTCTGTTTTTGACAGATTTTGTTTTCTATGTGTTGTTTGCTTATTTTGATGATTCTATGGGTAGTATCGGGGGGTATGAACCATGGATAAGTTGGAATACAGTAGATATTGCATCAATATAAATAAAGAATGAGTTCACAACAGTACCAAAAGTGGGATTTATTTTCTTATACTAACGGAGCTTATGAGATTTTCTGTTGAGTTTTGTGTTGTGAAGTTTTCAAGTTTTGGGTAAGGATTTGATGGCCTATAGAATAAGGAGTGGCAAGAGCCTAAGCTTGGGGATGCCCAAGGCACCCCAAGGTAATATTCATGGACAACCAAGAGCCTAAGCTTGGGAATGCTTTGGAAGGCATCCCCTCTTTCGTCTTCGTCTATCGGTAACTTTACTTGAGGCTATATTTTGATTCACCACATGATATGTGTTTTGCTTGGAGAGTCTTGTATGATTTCAGTTTTTGCTTTTTAGTTTGCCACAATCATCCTTGCTGTACACACCTTTTGAGAGGGACACGCATGAATTGTGATTTATTAGAATAATCTATGTGCTTCACTTATATCTTTTGAGATAGGCAATATTTCTCTAGTGCTTCACTTATACCTTTTTAGAGCACGACGGTGGTTTTATTTTATAGAAATTAATGAACTCTCATGCTTAACTTTTATTATTTTGAGAGTCTTTAAAAAACATGGTAATTTGCGTTGGTTATAAATTTAGTCCTAATATGATAGGCATCCAAGAGGGATATAATAAAAACTTTCATATAAAGTGCATTGAATACTATGAGAAGTTTGATTCCTTATGATTGTTTTGAGATATGAAGATGGTGATATTAGAGTCATGCTAGTGAGTAGTTGTGAATTTGAGAAATATTTGTGTTAAGGTTAGTGGGTCCCGTAGCATGCACGTATGGTGAACCGTTATGTAACGAAGTTGGAGCATGAGATATTTTTTGATTTTCTTCCTTATGAGTGGCAGTCGGGGATGAGCGATGGTCTTTTCCTACCAATCTATCCCCCTAGGAGCATGCGCATAGTACTTTGTTTCGATGACTAGTAGATCTTTGCAATAAGTATGTGAGTTCTTTATGACTAATGTTGAGTCCATGGATTATACGCACTCTCACCCTTCCACCATTGCTAGCCTCTCTAGTACCGCAAAAATTTCGCCGGTACCATAAACCCACCATATGCCTTCCTCAAAACACCACCATACCGACCTATTATGGCATTTCCATAGCCATTCTGAGATATATTGCCATGCAACTTTCCACCATTCTATTTATTATGACATGCATCATCATTGTCATATTTCTTTACATGATCTTGTAGTTGACATCGTATTTTGGCAAAGCCACCTTTCATCATTTTTATACATGCCGCTCTTGATTCATTGCACATCCCGGTACACCACCGGAGGCATTCATATAGAGTCATATTTTGTTCTAGTATCGAGTTGTAATTCTTGAGTTGTAAGTAAATAAAATTGTGATGATCTTCATTATTAGAGCATTGTCCCATGTGAGGAAATAAAAGAAAGAGAGAAAAGGCCAAAAAAAGAGAAGGCCCAAAAATGAGAGAAAAAGAGAGAAGGGGCAATATTACTATCCTTTTACCACACTTGTGCTTCAAAGTAGCACCATGATCTTCATGATGGACAGTCTCCTATATTGTCACTTTCATATACTAGTGGGAATTTTCATTATAGAACTTGGCTTGTATATTCCAACGATGGGCTTCCTCAAATTGCCCTAGGTCTTCATGAGCAAGAAACTTGGATGCACAACCACTTAGTTTTCTTTTTTAAGCTTTCATAAACTTATAGCTCTAGTGCATCCATTGCATGGCAATCCCTACTCACTCACATTGATATCTATTGATGGGCATCTCCATAGCCCGTTGATACGCCTAGTTGATGTGAGACTATCTCCTTCTTTTTGTCTTCTCCACAACCACCTTCTATTCCACCTATAGTGCTATGTCCATGTCTCATCCTCATGTATTGCGTGAAAGTTGAAAAAGTTTGAGAACATCAAAGTATGAAACAATTGCTTGTCTTGTCATCGGGGTTTTGCATGATTTGAGTATTTTGTGTGATAAAGATGGAGCATAGCCAGACTATACGATTTTGTAGGAATAATCTTTCTTTGGCCATGTTATTTTAAGAACACATAATTGCCTTGTTAGTATGCTTGAAGTATTATTCTTTTTATGTCAATATTAAACTTTTTTTTGAATCTTACGGATCTAAACATTCATGACACAATAAATAAATTACATGGATAAATATGTTAGGTAGCATTCTAGATCAAAAAATTTGTTTTTATCATTTACCTACTTGAGGACGAGCAGGAATTAAGCTTGGGGATGCTTCATACGTCTCCAATGTATCTATAATTTTTGATTGTTCCATGCTATTATATTATCTGTTTTGGATGTTTTATATGCATTAATATGCTATTAGGAACAGTAAAACTACACCTAATTCCTGTCCTCTCGGTAATTAGGCTTTTCTGTCCATTGGATTTTGCCTATTCGGCATTTTTCAACATTGGATTTGCGTTTAACTGTAAGGCAATAGCAAAGTGGCCTGAATGTGGCGAGGGCTGCTGCTCCGGTAGCTTTTTTGGAGTCGCTGGTTAATTGGGCTCCATTGGCCCATTTTCCTAGCCTAATGCAACGAACAAACCTCAGCGAGTACCGCTCCGCCACCTAGAAAAATCGCTCCAGAGAGGAGGTGCGGTCGATACAAAGAGCAGTCGATCGAGGGCATCTAGCATGGGATGCGGGTCGCGAGTCGATCGAGAGGATCCTGCACCGGGGGCCGGTCCTTTCAGCCGGTGGGCGATAATGGAGATCGGTGCTCCCGGCTAGCCGGAGGTGGCCGCGCCTAGCAACTAAGATCGCGGACAGAGGACGGATGGAGGTTGTGGCGGCTCTCCACGGACCACGGTCATGGAGAGGCTTCACCAGCGGAAAGATGCATGGAAAGTCAGAGGTAGTAACTATCAAGGGATTTAGTGCTCGCCTGATGCAATACGATCAGGGTATTAGGGAAGTTAGAACCAGGTCTTCCTTTCCTCAGTTTTACAATATATGACCAATCAATTGTCAACCAAAGCAGAGTACGCGTGGAACTGAGTAGTAAATTTTCACTTATTGTTTCTACCTAAGGGAAATTTCCAGAGATTTTTTGTTTAATAGTGGCTACCAATTTCCTATGTAGTCACTTAACTACATAGCCAGTCTTCACCAAGCCACTGATGGTGCGAGGATGGTGATAGGAAGATGAGAGGATGAGGACCGAAAAATGGGAAGGTGAGTCGAGATGGAATATGTATGGGCGCCATGGCGTGCCTTACCTTAGGTTGATCCTCTCTTTTACACGACTTCCCCAGCCTGGCCCGTGCCCTCTATTGGTGGAACCAACGGGGACTTCACATCGGCCTTCTACAGGTTCAATCTTTGTGTGTATCTACAACATACATTTATATGTTGCACTGCAAATATTGGTTAATTTTCTCCCTAGAGGGTTGCAAAGCGATGTGACCAGGTTGCTGGCCGTTATTATCATTAACATGCATATGTATATACTATAGTGTTTGTTAGGTGATAGATGTTCTTAACTGTTTTATTGGTTAGATGAAAATGTTTCTAGCATTGGTTAATTGGTGGGAAAAAGAACCATATTGTGTGGTAAAACTGACATGCTAACAATGTTCCACATTTAGCACTTTGTTGATTCTACCATCATCTATTTTGGGTTGTAATCTCACTTTCAACTTCTAATTTACCTCCTATATTGTCATTACTGAGGTGCTCTAAGTACTGCAATAGTTATAAATTATCATTTTAGTTGTTGATATCAATTTTTAATTTCTATGTATGCATAAGACTGAATTTGAAAAAATAAATAATCCATTGATCTTTCATTCAATTTGTTTTCTACAATCGTTCATTAATTTAGCGTTGCTCATGATACATCTACTTGAGATTCTTCTAAGTGCCTTATACGAGTGCTTTATTAAATTTTCTACTATTAATGCTATCAAAATGAATGTGAAACATTTGTTGTTGTTATGCTTAGAAAGCCTTCACCTTAGCCACAGATGATGGCCATCCATGTGTATGCGTGTGCTAATTTTTAGTTGTGATATTGCAAGTGCATGATGCTGATATGTTGAGGTTCTTATTTGCATTCCAACACAACAAGATATCCTATGAAAGGTTTCATGTTCCTATTTGCAGTTTAATCGTTTGCTACTTGGAGGCGAGCAGAGGGAAGGCATCTCATTTTAGGTTCCAGAGGACTCGTGTTATGTATTGTATTGTGATGCAACCGCATCCAGTTTACATTTGGCTTATTGGAAGCAAAGATGCCTATAGACACCTGACTTCTTATATAGCTATGTTCAATCAATAGAGCTAGGATTCTCCAAAGCTCTGCTTTCGAGGTACGCCCTTATAACTTTATGGATCCCAAGGAATTACAAAGTCATATTACTCAACAAAAATTCTTAGATAACTCGGCATTTCAATTCCTGAAAAGTTGATTTTTATGCAAGTTTACGCAACTTATTTCATATTTAACATCAATATTCAATGCCATCGTATATTAATGAAATTTCCTATGATTATAGTTGAAAATAGACGGGTGAGGCAACGCGCACCATCAATGATCTAGTTTGATATTATTTTTGGGACTAACCTATTAACTGTAGCGACCAGACCTCAAACGGTCCAATCTCTGTGCTCAGGTGTCATCCCTGGATCAGTAAAGCTGACACCACACAGTACTTGAAGGATTTATAACAGAGTAGCAATCACACACTTATTACATCGAGTGCCTCAAAAGAGAACTTATTACAATAAATATGGCTTAAGGCCATCTAATAACGATAACAACGGAAGGCTTGGGAGATAAGTGAGTCCATCAACTCCAACGACATCACTGAGTATAGAACCACGACCTAAAGGCACCTTACTCGTCGTCTGAAAAGTCTGCAACATGAACGCTGCAGCCCGAAACGGGTCAGCACATGGAATATGCTGGCAATGTAACACATAGAGAGCAATGAAGGAATAAGACTATACTATATGCATATTTTGCCGGTGGAAAGCTCTATGGTTGCAGTTTTGCATAAAGCCAATTTTTCCCTACTGCAAAGGAATAAATTTTATTTAACTATCATGGTGGTTGTTAAACATTGAGAGTGTAGACACCCTCTCAATCCCAATTAAACATCATCATTAAAACCCAACAAAATTAATTAGAGTAACATGATGAGATTCACATGATAATCCAAGTACTAGATACTCAAGATGTCCATAACCGGGGACACGGCTAACCATGATTAGTTTATACACTCTGCAGAGGTTTGCGCACTTTTCCCCACAAGACTCGATCTCCTCCACTGGGATTCTCGCACTACATGGTGTTTGAGAAACGGATGACCAAGACATAGTCTTTCAAAAGCGCTAGCACCTTACGAACGGGTAGACCGTTACACCTACTTTCCCCTACATCTGCTAGTCTACCACTGTAAGAGTTCGCACGACTTAATCAACTATGCTAGAGCCCATAGTAGCTTGTAGATGCACACGGAAGTTTCTAGTATGAATAATCTCATGATCCCTTTGAGCCTGGGTGGCGGTCCAAAAGAAAAACAGGCAATCGCTAGAATACCCAGGTGCCTCAATCCACCCAGATGTGTATTTAAGTTGCCACCTTAGATAAACCGTTAATTTAACAAACTCACATCTGTCATGGATTTCACTCACCCAATCCACGTCTACTAGCCTAGCATGGCATAATAAGCAAACATAGAAATAACTCCCAAAGGTTTGATAATAAGACAGGTGATAGGTACTACCTCATCTACTTCCCAAACCCACAATTTAATTAGATCCTAATCATGCAATGTGTGAGGATTGATCTAATGCAATAAAACTAGGTAGTAGGAGGTATGATAAAAGTGTTACTTGCCTTGCTGATGATCCGCAAAACCTAGCGACTCGAAGTAGCAAGCGGCGCACTCCGGGTACTCTATTGCATACAAACAAGCATACAATAAGTACTCATCTAATGCATAGGTAAAGATCAAATAAGAGATCTAACTAGAAAGTTCAACTTAAGAACTCCGGTTGGCAAAAAGAACCAAATCGAACGAAGCAACGAAAGACAAATGGCAAAAGAAACAAGCTTCGTTTACTATTCTGGATCTAGGTCAAATTTTACAAAGGCAAAAACTTGTTGGAGTTGGTTAAACAGAAAGAGGATTTCGAGACGAAACTCCAGGCGATTGAATCGCCTCATTCCGATAAACGAGCGAAAAGTTATACTAAAACAAAAATCAGATCAAAAATCGCGATCACAAAAATCACGGATTTAATCCGAGAAAAAGATAAACGACGAACAGATTAACGAACGAACGTTCGTTATCTGGATCTAAACGATGAACGCGTTCATTAAAATGAACAAACAAGCGAACGCTCACTAAATAAACTAAACCGAAAAAATAAACCGAACCGGAGAAAAAAACGGATCTAGGTTTTTGAATAAAACCGATTGGTTTTCTTCACGAAAACCGAGGTAACAGCGGCTACCTCGGGCGGCTCTAGCGAACGACAGCGGGACGACGCGGCTCTGGTGCGGCGGCGGCGGGAGGCGGCGGCGGCGCTCCTGGCAGCTAGGGTTTCGGCTAGGTTGTGGCTCCGCTAGGGCCCTCGCGGATATAAAAGGCCGGCCGGGCCAGGTGTCGTGGTCGGACACGGCCCGGTTAGGTCGGTTCGACTTTTTTTATATAATTACGCTCAGAAAAAAAACAAAAGGAATACTAAACGGACTCCAAAAATCCCGAAATAAATTTTCCCCGGCTTCTAAAATCAAGCCGCACAGGATGAACATTTATTTGGCGCCCAAATGCAATTTTGAAAAACGTGCATTTTTCCTAAATTCAAATAAAATAGCAAATAAATCCAAAATAAAATCTTATTTGATTTTTTATTAAATCCTCAATATTTCTTTATTTTGGGAAAGTCATTTTATTCCCTCTCTCATCTTTTGATAATAGAAATAATTGAAGATAAAATAAATAAAATTAAATGATCCTATTTTCAAAATTTGAGAAACTCAAATATGAAAATAACGAAATCCCCAACTCTCTCCGAGGGTCCTTGAGTTGCGTAAAATTTCTAGGATCAACCTAAATGCAATAAAATATGATATGCAATGATGATCTAGTGTATAACATTCCAAATTGAAATTTTGGGATGTTACAAACCTACCCCCCTTAAGATGAATCTCGCCCTCGAGATCCGGGTTGGCTAGAAAATAGGTGAGGGTGGTCCTTCAGCAATTCTTCCTCTCATTCTCAGGTGGCTTCATCCTCCGTGTGGTGGCTCCAGTGAACTTTGCAAAACTTTATAACCTTGCTGCGGGTGACTCGACTGGCATACTCAAGAATCTTGACTAGTTTCTCCTCATAGGTCAAATCACCGTCCAACTGAATCGCTTCCAGCGGCACTGTATCTCTCAGCGGTATACCAGCCATCTCTGCATGGCACTTCTTCAACTGGGAAACGTGGAATACATCGTGAACTCCTGACAATCCTTCGGGCAATTCCAACTTGTAGGCTACTTCTCCCATGTGTTCCAAAACCTTGTATGGTCCTACAAAATGTGGCGCTAACTTTCCCTTAACTCCAAAGCGCTTAACTCCTCGAAGTGGAGATACTCGAAGATAAACTTGGTCTCCGACTTCGTAAACTGTCTCCTTGCGTTTTGAATCTGCGTAGCTCTTCTGCCTGGATTGGGCTACCTTGAGCCTAACGCGAATACATTTCACCTTCTGTTCAGACTCCTTAATCAGATCCGGTCCAAACAACTCTCGGTCTCCAACTTCATCCCATGACAATGGTGTTCTGCACCTTCTTCCGTACAAAGCTTCAAAAGGGGCCATCTTCAAACTGGATTGATAACTGTTGTTGTAAGAGAACTCTGCGTATGGCAAATTCTCGCCCCAACTATATCCATAATCTAGCGCACAAGCTCTCAGCATATCCTCCAAAATCTGATTGACTCTCTTGGTCTGTCCATCTGTCTGCGGATGGAAGGCTGTATTGAACTCTAGCCTAGTACCCAAAGTTTCGTGCAACTGATTCCAGAATTTTGAGGTAAACTAGGTTCTTCTATCTGATACAATGCTCCTTGGAACTCCATGCAGACACACGATCCTGGTCATGTATATCTTTGCTAACTTGGCACTGGTATAGGTAGTCTTCACTGGGATGAAATGAGCTACCTTTGTCAAATGATCGACTACAACCCATATCGAGTCATAGCCTGAACGTGTTCTGGGCAATCCTGTGATAAAATCCATGCCTAACTTATCCCACTTCCATTCGGGTATTGGCAATGGTTGTAGGAATCCTGCCGGCTTCTGATGCTCTGCCTTTACTCTCTGACATACATCACAAACTGCTACATACTCCGCAATATCCTTCTTCATTGTGGTCCACCATAAAGTATCCTTCAAATACAAATGCATCTTGGTATTTCTTGGGTGAATCGAATATGGTGAATCATGGGCCTCTTGCAGAATCAACTTCCTGATCTCCGGGTCATTGGGCACATAAACACGGTCTTCAAACCATAAGGTATCGTGCTCATCCTCACGAAATCCTTTGGCTTTTCCTTTGCTCATTTTCTCCTTAATAGAAGTGATCTCCTTGTCAGTCCTTTGGGCTTCTCTGATCTTATCCATCAAAGTAGACTGAATCTCCAATGCTGCTACATAGCCTCTCGGTACTATCTCCAAACATAGCTCATGAAGATTTTCGGCTAACTCCCTTGGTAAATCTCCCGTCATTAGGGTGTTGACATGGCTCTTATGGCTTAGCGCATCGGCTACTAAGTTAGCCTTTCTGGGGTGATAATGCAATCTCATATCATAATCCTTGATGAGCTCCTACCATCTCCTTTGCCTGAGATTCAACTCCTTCTGCGTGAAAATATACTTCAAACTCTTGTGATCCGTGTACACATCGCAATGGTTTCCAATGATAAAATGTCTCCAAGTCTTCAATGCATGCACTACGGCTGCTAACTCCAAATCATGCGTGGCATAATTTAACTCATGAGGCTTAAGCTGTCGTGAGGCATATGATACAACTCTTCCTTCCTGCATAAGCACTGCTCCAAGTCCTCGACATGAAGCGTCGCAATACACCTCATAATCCTTAGTCTAATCTAGCAAAATCAACACTTGTGATGTAACCAAACGTTTCTTCAACTCCTGGAAACTAGCCTAACATTCCTTGGTCCATATGAACTTGGTATCCTTCTTCAACAACTCTGTCATAGGCTTTGCAATCTGCAAGAAATTTTCAATGAATCTCCGGTAGTATCATGCAAGTCCAAGAAAACTCCGGATCTCTCCAACTGTTGTTGGCACTTCCCAATTTGTTACAGTGTTAACTTTAGTGGGATCTACTGCTATACCCTCTCCAGATATAACGTGTCCGAGAAATCCAACTTCCTTCAACCAAAACTCACATTTGCTAAACTTGGCATATAACTGATGTTCCCTGAGCTTACCAAGTACCAAACGCAAATGCTCCTTATGTTCCCCTTCATTATTCGAGTAAACCAGGATATCATCGATGAACACTACGATGAACTTATCCAAAAACTCCATAAACACTTTGTTCATCGTGTTCATAAAATATGCAGGTGCATTAGTCAGACCAAATGACATAACGGTATACTCGTACAACCCATACCTGGTGGTAAAAGTCGTCTTAGGTATATCCTGTTCTCGAATGTTCAACTGATGGTATCCTGATCGCAGATCGATCTTGGAAAATACCTTAGCTCCTTGCAATCGATCAAACAGATCATTGATCATCGGTAGTGGGTACTTGTTCTTGATGGTTACTTCATTCAATCCTCGATAATCAACAACCATCCTTAACGATCCATCCTTCTTCTCCACTAGACGTACTGGTGATCCCCAAGGCGAAGAACTTGGGTGGATATAACCTTTATCCAATAACTCCTTAATCTGCTTCTTAATCTCTTCCAAATCCTTTGTGGGCATCCTATATGGTCTCTTAGATATTGGCCCTGTGCCTGGCAAAAGCTCAATCAAAAACTCAATATCTCTATCCGTTGGCATGCCTGGCAACTCCTCTGGAAATACATCAGGGAAATCCTTTACTACTGGTACTTCCTCCTGCACAATTCCTATTAACGAATTTACTTGAGTCCTTTTTGGCACATGTCGGGATACATACTTGATCCTTCTCCCTTCCGGGGTGGTAAGCAAAATTGACTTAATGGCGCAATCGATGTTTCCTCCATACATCGACAGCCAATCCATACGCAGAATTACATCCAAACCTTGTGATTCCAAAATGATTAAATCCGAGTGAAACACATGCCTGCCTATACTCAATGGCACTTGAAAACATCCCTTACTAGCCATATACTCCGCTCCTGGTGAGATTACTAACATAGGTGTTCTAAGAACATTGGTGGGCAGGTTATACTTATCCACAAATCCCCTTGATATGTATGAATGTGATGCACCAGTGTCGAAAAGAACGAGTGCGGTAAGTGACTTAACCAAAAACTTACCGATTACTGCATCTGGCTGCTCTTCAACCTCCTCCACGTTAACGTGGTTCACCTGTCCCCTATTGAAAGGGTTCAGCTTCTTCCCAGAGCTTCCATTGCCATTTCCATTCTGGGATTCAGGACATTCATTGGCATAATGTCCGGTCTTCTAGCACTTAAAGCAAGTGACTTGGCTCAGGTCTCTATTGGCTGGGGTTGATGGGTTGGTATGGTTCTGGCCATTGCTTCCTCCATTCCCATTACCATTCTTGGTGCCATTGTGATTGTGCGAGCTATCTCCTCCATGGGTATGCTGAAAATGTCCTCCCGGTCTAGGGGTAAAACGTGCCTTCTGCTGAGCTCCAGAATTGTACTTCCCTTGTCCATACTCCCTCTTGCGGTTCTCAATTTGCTGCTGCTTGCCTTCAATCATGAGAGCACGATCTACCAACTCCTGGTAGTTGTTGAAGGTTGCTACCATCAACTGCATGCTCAACTCATCATTCAGTCCTTCCAGAAACTTCTCCTGCTTAGCTGCATTCGTAGCAACGTCATCTGGGGCATAACGTGCTAGCTTACTAAAGTCCTCCACATACTGGCCAACTGTCCGTCCTCCTTGGCGCAAGTTGTGAAACTCTCACTTCTTCATGGCCATAGCTCCTGCTGAAACATGGGCAGTATGGAAAGCCTGCTGGAATTGGTCCCATGTGACAGTGTCGATAGGGAAAGTGGCGGTGAAATTCTCCCACCATGATGTTGCGGGTCCTTCAAGCTGATGTGCAGCAAACTTCACCTTTTCTGCATCTGTGCATCATGTCGTGGTCAACTCCCTTGCTGTCTTGCGGAGCCAATCATCTGCTACTATAGGCTCGGTACTACTGGAAAATACCGGTGGATTCAGCCTAAGGAAACGGGCTAAGTGATCAACAGGTGGTGGTGGTGGTGGGTTATTGTTGTTGTTCCCCTGATTCTGATTCTGGACTAGCAACTACATCAATGTGTTCTGTTGCTGGATCAACTGGGTGAGCTCCGGTGGGAAGGTAAATTCGGAGTCACGCCTCGGAGGCATCTGAGGGTTTAGAAAAGATGAGATTTAAGAATAGAGAGGGGTCTAGAGAGAAAACACTACACATATGCACATGAGACAAAAGCAAGCAATTCACTTCATTCAATCAAGCAAGGGCATACAGTCGATCTAACTATTGCAAAAGTGCTCGGACTACTATATTTACATGGTGGACTACTACTACTGATGGGGTGGTCTACTAGAAATATTCTTCGGTTGCAGACTCCATGATATCTGCTCCAGCTTCATCAACATAGTCATCATCGCTATCGTCTGGGTCCGAGTCGGTGTCGTCGATGATGATGTAGTCTTCCGAGTGAATCTCCTTGGGTTCTTCTTCTTCTTCTTCTACTGGTGTAGGGCCTCCCATAAATATTCCGATCTTCTTGATCAGATCGTCATTCTTCTCCACTAATACTTTGATTTCCTCTTCATAATCTTCACGTGTAGCCTTGAGTTCTTCCTCCAGTTCCTTGATTCTTATCCTCGCCTTCTTCAGATCTATCATGTCGGTGCACATCTGGTTCTCCTAACATCGAATGTGCTGGTTTAACTCTTGAATAAAAGCTGCAACTGATCTATCCTTCCTGGTGCTGATCATCTCCCAGTGCTCATCTCGGCGCCCACAAATCTGGTACATAGTATCCTTGAGATCATTGCGGTAAACTTCTCCAATGCGTCCCATGGCGATGTGAGCTGCCATGCTCTTTCTAGACTCTAGGTTGGTGCATCAAAGGAAAACTCTATGGGCTTAGTGACTGGCATGAACATACATCCTGGAACTTGAACTTGAATCATCCAGCGCTCCTCTTCCGGTAAAGTGGCATTGTAGGTTCCGGTGAAGCTTGGTACTCCTATGTTCAGATATCTAGTGACTTCCTTCAAGTGACGTCCAAAGGGTGTATCTTCATCCGGTTGCGTGAACTTGATCCTTGCATCCGCCACCCTAAAAGAGTAGAAAAGATGAGAAGTTAGAATGAGAAGAGTGAGTAGTGATCTAGGGATTTAGCTTAGTGGTCGTGTCCTACAGTCAGTGTGTGCTCTGATACCATCTTGTAGCGACCAGACATCAAACGGTCCAATATTTGTGCTCAGGTGTCGTCCCTGGATTAGTAATGCTGACACCACACAGTACTTGAAGGATTTATAAGAGAGTAGCAATCACAAACTTATTACATCGAGTGCCTCAAAAGAGAACTTATTACAATAAATATGGCTTAAGGCCATCTAATAACGATAACAACGGAAGGCTTGGGAGATAAGTGTGTCCATCAACTCCAACGACATCACTGAGTATAGAACCACGACCTAAAGGCACCTTACTCATCGTCTGAAAAGTCTGCAACATGAACGTTGCAGCCCGAAACGGGTCAGCACATGGAATATGCTGGCAATGTAACACATAGAGAGCAATGAAGGAATAAGACTATACTATATGCATATTTTGCCGGTGGAAAGCTCTATGGTTACAGTTTTGCGTAAAGCCAATTTTTCCCTACTGCAAAGGAGTAAATTTTATTTAACTATCATGGTGGTTGTTAAACATTGAGAGTGTAGACACCCTCTCAATCCCAATTAAACTTCATCATTAAAACCCAACAAAATTAATTAGAGTAACATGATGAGATTCACATGATAATCCAATTACTAGATACTCAAGATGTCCATAACCGGGGACACGGCTAACCATGATTAGTTTATACACTCTGTAGGGGTTTGCGCACTTTTCCCCACAAGACTCGATCTCCTCCGCTGGGATTCTCGCACTACATGGTGTTTGAGAAACGGATGACCGAGACATAGTCTTTCAAAAGCGCTAGCACCTTATGAACGGGTGGACCGTTACACCTACTTTCCCCTACATCTGCTAGTCTACCACTGTAAGAGTTCGCACGACTTAATCAACTATGCTAGAGCCCAGAGTAGCTTGTGGATGCACACGGAAGTTTCTAGTATGAATAATCTCATGATCCCTTTGAGCCTGGGTGGCGGTCCAAAAGAAAAACAAGCAATCGCTAGAATACCCAGGTGCCTCAATCCACCCAGATGTGTATTTAAGTTGCCACCTTAGATAAACCGTTAATTTAACAAACTCGCATCTGTCATGGATTTCACTCACCCAATCCACGTCTACTAGCATAGCATGGCATAATAAGCAAACGTAGAAATAACTCCCAAAGGTTTGATAATAAGACAGGTGATAGGTACTACCTCATCTACTTCCCAAACCCACAATTTAATTAGATCCTAATCATGCAATGTGTGAGGATTGATCTAATGCAATAAAACTGGGTAGTAGGAGGTATGATCAAAGTGTTACTTGCCTTGCTGATGATCCGCAAAGCCTAGCGATTCAAAGTAGCAAGCGGCGCACTCCGGGTACTCTATCGCAAACAAACAAGCATACAATAAGTACTCAACTAATGCACAAGTAAAGCTCAAATAAGAGATCTAACCAGAAAGTTCAGCTTAAGAACTCCGGTTGGCAAAAAGAACCAAATCGAACGAAGCAACGAAAGACAAACGACAAAAGAAACAAGCTTCGTTTACTATTCTGGATCTAGGTCAAATTTTATAGAGGCAAAAACTTGTTGGAGTTGGTTAAACGGAAAGAGGGTTTCGAGACGAAACTCCAGGCGCTTGAATCGCCTCATTCCCATAAACGAGCGAAAAGTTATACTAAAACGAAAACGGATCAGAAATCGCGATCAGAAAAATCACGGATTTAATCCGAGAAAAAGAAAAATGACGAACAGATTAACGAACAAACGTTCGTTATCTGGATCTAAACGATGAACGCGTTCGTTAAAACGAACGAACGAGCGAACGCTCGCTAAATAAACTAAACCGGAAAAATAAACCGAACCGGAGAAAAAAACGGATCTAGGTTTTCAAAAAAAATCGATTGGTTTTCTTCGCAAAAACCGAGGTAACGGCTACCTCGGGCGGCTCCGGCGAACGACGACGGGGCGGTGCGGCTCAGGTGCGGCGGCGGCGGGAGGCGGCGGCGGCGCACGGATCGAGGCGGCGGCGGCGCTCTTGGCGGCTAGGGTTTCGGCTAGGTTGCGGCTCCGCTCGAGCGCTCGCGGATATAAAAGGCCGGCCAGGCCAAGTGTCCTGGTCGGACACGGCCCGGTTAGGTCGGTTCGACTTTTTTTATATAATTACGCTCAGAAAAAAAACAAAAGGAATACTAAACGGACTCCAAAAATCCCGAACTAAATTTTCCCCGGCTTCTAAAATCAAGCCGCATAGGATGAACATTTATTTGGGGCCTAAATGCAATTTTGAAAAACGTGCATTTTTCCTAAATTCAAATAAAATAGCAAATAAATCCAAAATAAAATCTTATTTGATTTTTTTATTAAATCCTCAATATTTATTTATTTTGGGAAAGTCATTTTATTCCATCTCTCATATTTTGATAATAGAAATAATTGAAGATAAAATAAATAAAATCAAATGATCCTATTTTCAAAATTTGAGAAAACTCAAATATGAAAATAACGAAATCCCCAACTCTCTCCGAGGGTCCTTGAGTTGCGTAAAATTTGTAGGATCAACCTAAATGCAATAAAATATGATATGCAATGATGATCTAGTGTATAACAAATTGAAAATTTGGGATGTTACATTAACCTAGAGCCCAGTGCAGTATTTCCCTATTTTTGAGTTTCACAGAAAAGGAATACCAAACGGAGTGCAAACAGAATAAAACCTTCGCGATGATTTTTCTTGGGCCAGAAGACAACTAGGAGACTTGTAGATGAAGTCGGAGGAGCCACGAGGCAGCACAAGGACGGAGGGCACACCCAGGGGGTAGGGCACCCCCACTCTTGTGGGCCCCTCGTGCACCTCCTAACCTAATTCTTTCACCTATATATTCGCATATATCCCCAAACCACCAGAGGCATCCATGAAAACACTTTTCCATCGTCGCAACCTCTTGTACCCGTGAGATCCCATCTAGGGACCTTTTCCGGCACTCCGCCAGAGGGGGATTGGATCATGGAGGGCTTCTACATCAACTCTATTGCCCTTCCGATGAAGCATGAGTAGTTTACCACAGACCTATGGGTCCATAGCTAGTAGCTAGATGGCATCTTGTCTCTCTTTGGTTCTCTATACCATGTTCTCCTCGATGTTCTTGGAGATCTATTCGATGTAATACTTTTTTGCGGTGTGTTTGCCGAGATCCAATGAATTGTGGATTTATGATCAGCTTATCTATGAATATTATTTGAATCTTCTCTGAATTATTTTATGCATAATTTGATATCTTCGTAATTCTCTTCGAACTATCGGTTTGGTTTGGCCAACTAGATTGGTTTTTCTTGCAATGGGAGAAGTGCTTAGCTTTGGATTCAACCTTGCGGTGTCGTTTCCCAGTGATAGTAGGGGCAGCAAGGCATGTATTGTATTGTTGCCATCAGAGATAAAAAGATGGGGTTTTCATCATATTTCATGAGTTAATTCCTCTACATCATGTCATCTTGCTTAATGCATTACTCCGTTCTTTGTGAACTTAATACTCTAGATCATGCTGGATAGCGGTCGGTGTGTGGAATAATAGTAGTAGATGCATAATCGTTTCGGTCTACTTGACAGGGACGTGATGCCTATATTCATGATTATTGCCTTAGATATCGTCAGAACTTTGTGTTTTTCTATCAATTGCTCGGCAATAATTTTTTCGCCCACCATATTATTTGCTATCTTGAGAGAAGCCTCTAGCGAGACCTATGGCCCCCAGGTCTATTTTCCATCATATTAGTTTCCGATCTACTATTTTGCAGTCTTTAACTTTCCGATTTATAAACCAAAAATATTTACTTTATCGTTTATCTATCTCTATCAGATCTCACTTTTGCAAGTAACCGTGAAGGGATTGACAACCCCTGTATCGCGTTGGGTGCAAGTTGTTTGATTACTTGTGCAGGTATTCAGTGACTTGTGCGTTATCTCCTACCGGATTGATACCTTGGTTCTCAAACTGAGGGAAATACTTATCTCTACTTTGCTGCATCACCCTTTCCTCTTCAAGGGAAAAACCAACACAAGCTCAAGAAGTAGCAAGGAGCTATCCGTAACTAGCAAGAAATCTGCATCGACAGGTAGCACTGACTGCTCAGTAGACCTTGTTTTAACTCTAGATTTTCCCATGACCGACTCAAATGGTTGATGCACAACAAGAGTAGATGAATGTATAAACATTGTTGACAAATGGAATACATTATGAAAAAAATATGGCACGATACAATTCACATATATGATGACAGGCTAAATAGGATGGCATTGCATGATTCACGTATATGATGCTTGGCTAAAAAAGATGGCATTGCATAATTCCCATATACTCCCTCCGTTCCTAAATATTTGTATTTTTTGAGATTTCAAATGGACTACCACATACGGATGTATATAGACATATTTTAGAGTGTAGATTCACTCATTTTGCTCCATATGTAGTCACTTGTTGAAATCTCTAAAAAGACAAATATTTAGTAACAGTGGGAGTATGATATAGAAACCAAAGAGGTGGCATTCACACAAAGCAAATCTAAACTAAGCTGATGACATATAAGATGTATAATGTAAGCAATGTGAGGCGGCATATGCATGGTATGACCAACATCAACATACCAAGTTAGAGCAAACACCTTAGGGGTAAATAGGAGTGGTCGGCTCTCTCTGAATCCCCCTCTGAACAGTTATCTTCCTCTGGAATACAATCTAAAATGGCGGGAGGGGGCCCCACTTCGCCCACCATGGAGCAGTGTCTGCATGACATTATATTCCGACATAACGGTCTTCTCTTTTCCTCTACATGTTCAGTACGATTGTGTACAATAACTGACATGCATAATAAAAAAACATAGTTAGGTTATGTAAGGCCTAAGGGGTGCATGTAGAAATAAGGATTGATGGTAGCAAATGAGTGGATAGATCCAAAACTAATGATAGCAGATAGATTATAGCTTCAGTTTAAAAAGATAGACAATGGATCATCTACTGTTTGTTGCCCACCCAACATGGCCCCAGATGAACCAGATAGTAGACAGATACTATTTGTTGCTGCCTCGATATGCACCCCATGGATATTTTAAAACTCTTGAACATTAGTTTCGACCTGACTCGGAGTCTAAGAGGTGAACAGGACGATAAAGTAGCAGGTAATAATAACCGATGTATAATGTAAGTAGACATGAAAGAGTGCGATCTCTCTTCCGGGACTGTGTAGTCCTCAGGTTCATCTGCTCATTTGATGAGGGTAATGCAGTTGGCATGGCTTCCGGCAACGGGGAAGATGATCTGACGCGCCGAAAGAAAGTTTGCAGGGGGATCTCTACAACAGTGAATGCTTCCATCGATGGTGCACCTCAGGTGGGGTGGATGACAGCACGGTAGGAGCGGGACATAACACACAGAGTTTTCTTTGACACCTATCTAAAAATGAAGTAAATCTGTAATGCTCCTTAAAAATGGAGGATTCTATAAATGCAGGGATAGGAAAAACACAGGATGACGCCGGTAGCCTGTTCAAACGAGGCTTTTATGTCGTCCTGCAACCTCGCCCAGCCAAAGAACTGATCCATCTGGCTATGGACGATCGCATGCATGCGCCTGTAAGAGTCCTCGCCTGCCAGCAAGACAATTTCCTAGGTCGCCGCAGCGCGAGAGGACATCTCTGCTGCTTCCGTGGCACGGCTGGACCAATCTGCTGCATCGACGGCGTGGTGGGACCTCCGTGCTACTTCGGCGGTGCGGCGGGACCACTAAGTTGCTACTGCCGCACGGTGGGACATGTCAGCTGCTGTCACGGTGAGGTGGGACATCTCTCGTGCTTCCGCTTCCATGCTCGCCTCTTCCTGGTGATAATCTCTCAACCCAAAACTCACACTGGCCATGGCAGATGCAAGGGAATGATGTTGAATGACTTGTTTGTTTCTGTGGATGAGGAGTTGAGGAGGAATGTGCAGTCATCTTGGCATAGTAGTACTTATAACCGAGTACTAATACGCTGCTAAGTGGGAAACTGTTTAGGTTGTGATCGGTGTGAACAGGTTTGCAATTAAATATAGCGCGGTAGTAATTTGGAATGTGACGGAGCAATCGGGTGATTACTACTAGTAGTACTACTACTTTGATGTGTCGCGTCAACTCGCACAAGTATGCAACACTTCTTCAACAAACAAGCATACTAGTGATAATCCCCAAGTGCAAGGAATCATCGTAGCAATTTCCAAAGGTGGAAGTGATAAGTATGGAGTGTCGAACCCACAATGAGCTAAAGGTAAGATCAATATTCTATCAAGTCCTATCTGCCACTGACATGACTCTACATACACCGAACATTTGCTTCCATCTAGTAATGAGAAATAAAACTACGTTGTGGGTATGAAGAGGATAACTTTGCATGATATCGGGGAACTAAAATAAAAAAATAGGTGTTGTTAACATAAAGTTTGAATATATTACTATATATTATAAATAGCGAGTGTGGAATAATGATGGATCGGTGTGCGGAATTATCCTAAGCAACTGTTAACAAGATCGGTGGTCGTCATTGCAATTTTATATGAGGGAGAGGCATAAGCTAACATACTTTCTCTCCTTGGATCATATGCACTTATGATTGGAACTCTAGCAAGCATCCGGAACTACCAAAGATCATTAAGGTACAACCCAACCATAGCATTAAAGTATCAAGTCCCCTTTATCCCATAGGCAACAACCCCCTTACTCGGGTTTATGCTTCTATCACTCAAGCAACCCACTATAAGCAAATCATGAACGTATTGCGACACCTTACAGCGGGAATCCCTCACGTGTGCGTGACACGGAAGGCACCATACGACAACACCAAAATAAAACATACAACCCAAACCAATCTATATCATCAATCAACCCAAAAGACAAAAGAAATCTACTCGAAACATCATATGTTGGCAACACATCATTGGCTCATAATATGTGGCATGAAGCACCATGTTAAAGTAGGGGATTACAGCGGGGTCCGGGAGAGTGGACTGCGTAAAAGAGATGAGGACGATGATGAAGAAGGTGATGTTGGTGAAGACGATCACCGTGGAGATGGTTCCTCCGGTGGCACTCGGGCGCCACCGAGAGAGAGGGGGAGAGACTCTCCCCCTTGTGCTTCCTCCCCCCCTAGATGGGGAGAGGTTCTCCCTTTGGTCCTTGGCCTCCATGGTGATGATGGCCTCCTCCAGTTTCCTCCTCCATGGCATCCGGTCATGATGGCCCCCTCCAGCAGGGTGCCAGAGAGGGCCTAGATTGATTTTTCATGGCTACAAAGGCTTGCGGTGGCGGAATTCTTGATCTCGGTTTATTTCTTGGGGTTTTGGTATTTGTAAGAATTTTTGGCGTCGGTCTCACGTCAAGGTGGTCCGCGAGGCAGCGACAAGGTAGGAGCACCCTCCCGGGGGTAGGGCGCGCCCCCTACCTTGTCATCGCCTCGGGACTCTTCTGGTCCAAATCTTGTGCTTTGGGAATTCTCTTTTGGTCCATAAAAAGCATCGTAAATTTTCATCCCATTTAGAGAACTTCTATTTTTGCACAAAAAACGACACCATGATAGTTCTGCTAAAAACAGTGGAAGTCTGGGTTAGTTCTAATGAAATGGTACCAAAACCATATAAAATTGTTGTAAAAATGGCATGAATACTTCATAAAATATAGATACATCGGAGACATGTCAGCATCCCCATGCTTAATTCCTGCTCGTCCTCGGGTAGGTAAATGATAAAAGAAATAATTTGTGAAGAGTGAATGCTAGAATAGTGCATAAATTTGATCAATGATAGTTCCAAACTCTTTTTCTAGCATTATTTTTTATCATAAACAGTAGCTCATCTCATAAAACTTCTCATGATCAAGTAGCAACCTATTCACTTGTTAAAGTATAGACCATAAAGTTTATTGAAAACTAACAAACCATGTTCTTGGTCACCAAACAATTGCAATTCATCTTATCTTCAGGAAGGGTCTATGTAAGAGCTTTGACTTAGCAAACCCCACATACTCAACTATCATATAGTCTTCCATGATTGCTAACACTCAAAGCATATTTTTAGAACAAATAGCATCCGTCGAACACAGAGAAAGACACGGTCTTAATGTTTTGCATCCCAATTTATTTATCATATAGATAATTGTCAACAATAATAATTCATGATAAAATATATTTGAGTGGCCATATATGCTTGGATATTTCCTCACCACATGTTTCTTGCCAACTAAAGAATAATTGAGGTTTAAATAAGAAGGAATACTATTGACTCTTGCATAAAGTAAATACATGAAATTAAAAGATAGGCCCTTCATAGAGGGAAGTAGAGGTTGTCATGCGCTTTTTAATTTTGGATGTGCAGACCCTTAATGCAAAGGAACATCACATTGTATTGCCCTTTGTGATAGCAACCTTTATTATCCAGTCCGTCACTTTTATTTCTTTACTATCACAAGTTCGTACAATGCTTATTTTCCCTTAGAATAAAAGATCATACATATTTAGGAGCAATTTTTATTGCTTTTTGCACCAATGACAACTTACTTGAAGGTTCTTATTCAATCCATGGGTAGATATGGTGGACACTCATGGCATGAAACGGGGTTTAAGGGTTTTGGATGCACAAGTAGTATCTCTACTTAGTACAAAATTTTGGCTAGCAAAAGATCCTAAGAAATCACCACATGTTAGGTGATCCATTATAATATAAATTCTATGCAAATATATCCAAACATAACTCATTACGTTGTCTTCCTTGTCCAACTTCAACTAATTTGCTCAAGTTTGAAAATAATTAATGGGGCTCACAATCATAGAAGATGTCCAATATAGTATATTTATATGTGAAATCTCTCTTCCTTCAATATTGTTTCATGAATTGTCCAAGTGACCAATGTTGAGTTTGCTAACTTTCAATAAATTTTACCACCTATACTTCTTATAAGTGAAGTCGTTAATCCCCATGGGATAAGTATATGAAGCATATATAATTTCAGATCTATGATATTCAATTCATTCAACCATTTACTCATACGATATAAGTGAAGCATGTGAGTAAATGACAAACTACTCCAAAAATATATAAGTGAAGAACAATGAGTAGTCAAATAATTAACTAGCCATGGGAGGACTCTCTCCAATTCAGCATTTCAGATCCAATGGTTTTATTCAAACAACAACTAAAATGAAAATATGCTCCAAGAAAAACACATATCATGTGACGAATACAAATATAGCTCCGAGTAAGGTATACCGATAGTTTTGAAGATGAAAGAGGGGATGCCTTCTGGGGCATCCCCAATCTTAGGTGCTTGAGTCTTCCTTGAATATTAACTTGGGGTGCCTTGGGCATCCCCATGGTGAGGGTATTTCCACTCCTTATTCTCCTCATATCGATATCTCACGCAAAACTTGAAAACTTCAACTCACAAATCTTAGCGGAACTTCGTGAGTTGGGTTAGTATGATAAAGAGTAAATCATTCACTTTGGTACTACCAAGATAAGATTCATAATTTTTCTCACGCAATTCCTACTGTACCATATCATTTCTATAATTTATATTGGCCAATATAAGCCATAGAAACAAGAAAACAAGCAAACTATGCATTGAAAACAGAATCTATCAAAAATAGAACAGTTTGTAATGATCTAGACAACAAACATACTTATGTAAATCCAAAACTTCTGAAAAATTAGGACAACGTGGGAAATTTGTACATCAATCTTGTGTAACAAATTCAGAATTTTATCGTGTTCCAGTGAATTTTCAAAATTCCTGGACTGAGAATTTTTTTTTTGGTTTTGCACAGAATCAAGTCAACTATCATCCACACTATCACAAAGCCTTTACTTGGCACTTTATTGAAACAAAAACTATAAAACATGATTACTACAGTAGCTTAATCATGTGGACACACAAAATAGTAGGTATAAGTATTTGGTTGTCTCCCAACAAGCACTTTTCTTCAATGCCTTTCTAGCTAGGCATGATATTTTTAATGATACACTTACAAGCCCAATTCCAATGATAATTTTATTCATAATCTAAAATATATAAGTTAAGTTAATAGAGCATTATACAACTAATATAGATTGACAAATATCCAAGCTCAAAATATATAAGTGAAACACACGAAGCATTCTTTAAAGTCATACTAAAAAGATTTAAGTGAAGCACAAAGATCATTCTATAAAGCCATACTCAAAAAATTAAGTAAAGCACATGAAGCCTTCTATAAGCTAATGAAGGACTATCTCATACTAGTGTGGTGCATATAGGAAAATAAAATAGAAATAAACACAAAAGATGCATATCATGTGAACAAAACAAAAACCGAGGTATACCGATAATTGTTGAAGAAGAAAGATGGGATGCCAACTCGGGGTGCCTTGGGCATCCCCAAGCCTGAACTCTTGCCTCTCCTTATTCTCCTTATATTGATAACTCCTCGATCTTCGAACACTTCATCCACACAAAACTTGACAAAACCCTCGTGAGATCCATTAGTATAATAAAGCAAATCACTACCTTTAGGTACTGTTGTAAACTCATTCCAATTCCATATTAGCATTACATCTACTATATTCCAACTTCACATGGTTCATACCCCCCGATACATCCCATAGATTCATCAAAATAAGCGAACAACACATAGAAAACAGAATCTGTCAAAAACAGGACAGTCTGTAGCAACTAGAACTTTCGTATACTTCTGTAACTTCAAAAATTATAAAAATTAGGATAATCTAAAAAATTTGCAGAGCAGTACTATGTAAAAATTTCAAGATTTTATCACGCTCTAGTAAAAAATTTAAATTAAATTACTGCAACAAAAGTTTTTTGTTTTTTCTGTGGCACACACCAAAGAAGCAATCTAATCATCCTAAAACCAAAACTTGCCACATTATTTTTATAACACAATGGATAAATACAAGGGGATACTTATTTTTGAGAAACTTCCATGAAAAATTCTACATTTTTCCATGAGCATGAACACAAGTGTTCAAGGCTGACCCTCACTTCTCCAATGCATAACCTTCTAATCACTTCTCTTTTTGAAAAAGTTTTTAGGCACAAGAGGCAAGTAGACTCTTTTGTATTTTCATTCTTAATATTTTTGTTTGTTTCACCCAAAACTAATGAAAACAAAAACAAAAGGGTAAACAAAATCTACTTAGTGAAGAAAGCAAACAAGCACACACGAGAATATCAACCCCATGGTATTGCTCCCCGGCAACAGTGCCAGAAAAGAGCTTGATAATCCCCAAGTGCAAGGAATCATCATAGCAATTTCCAATGGTGGAAGTGTTAAGTATGGAGTGTTGAACCCACAAGGAGCTAAAGGTAAGATCAATATTCTCTCAAGTCCTATCTGCCACTAACATGACTCTACGTATACCGAACGTTTGCTTCCATCTAGAAACAAGAAATAAACCTACGTTCTTGGTATGAAGAGGATAACTTTGCATGATATCGGGGAACTAAAATATAAAAATAGGTGTTGTTAACATAAAATTAGAATATATTACTATATATTATAAATAGCGAGTGTGGAATAATGACGGATCGGTGTGCGGAATTATCATAGGCAATTGTTGACAAGATCGGTGGTCATCGCTGCAATTCTATTTGAGGGAGAGGAATAAGCTAACATACTTTCTCTCCTTTCACCATGTGCACTGATGATTGGAACTCTAGAAAGCATCCGCAACTACTAAAGATCATTAAGGTAAAACCCAACCATAGCATTAAAGTATCAAGTCCGCTTTGTCCATTACGCAACAATCCCCTTACTCGGGTTTATGCTTTTGTCACTGAAGCAACCCACTATAAGCGAACCATGAACATATTGCAACACCCTATAATGGGAATCCCTCATGTGTGTGCAGCACGGAAGGCACCATAGGACAGCACCAAAATAAAACATACAACTCAAACCAATCTATATCATCAATCAACCCAAAAGACAAAAGAAATCTACTCAAAACATCATATGCTGGCAACACATCATTGGATCATAATATGTGGCATAAAGCACCATGTTCAAGTAGGGGATTACAATAGGGTGCGGGAGAGTGGACCGCGTAAAAGAGAGGAGGACGGTGATGAAGAAGGTGATGTTGACGAAGACGATCACCGCGGTGATGGTTCCCCCGGTGGCACTCCGACGCCACCGAGAGAGAGAGGGAGAGAGTCTCCCCCTTGTGCTTCCTCCCCCCCCCCTATATGGTGAGAGGTTCTCCCTCTAGTCCTTGTCCTCCATGGTGATGATGGCCCCCTCTGGGTTCCTCCTCCATGGCCTCCGGTGATGACGGCCCCCTCCGGCAGGGTGCCAAAGAGGGCCTAGATTGATTTTTCGTGGCTACAAAGGCTTGAGGCGGTGGAACTCCCGATCTAGGTTTATTTCTGGGGGTTTTGGTATTTATAGGAATTTTTGGCATCGGTCTCACGTCAAGGGGGTCCACGAGGCAGCGACAAGATAGGAGCACCATCCCTGGAGGGTAGGGCGCGTCCCCCTACCTTGTCGTCGCCTCGGGTCCAACTCTTGTGCTTCAGGGTTCGCTTTTGGTCCATAAAAAATCATCGTAAAACAACGATAGTCTGGGTTAGTTCTTATCAAATCATACCAAAATGGCATGAATACTTCATAAATTATAGATACGTTGGAGACGTATCAATAAGCTGCTTATACTTCTTACCCAATGGATCTTTATATCTGAAAGACACAAAATATCCATTCGACTGTTGGATATTACTTTAATTGCTGATCTGATGTCGAAGTAATTGTTGCATTGGCACCAAAACGCACCATCTCTTAAACTAAAGTAGACTGAGCTAACCCATATATTAGCATATTAGTAATACAAGCAGAAGGCACTATAGAATCATTTAGGAGGTGAGCTTGTCAATCTGAATGTGGAGGGACACCATCCTCGACAACCCAGCCCCGGCCAGCTGCCTGGACGGAACTATGAAGAAGGTCAGCTCCTGCACAGCGATGTCCCCGGGATCCTTGCTGCTTGTCACCTCGATTTCCGCCTTGACGGTATCGGTCATGCCTTTGGGCTCCCTCGGCGGGCCGTTCACCTGCAGCTTGGCCGCGTAGTATGGAAGTGGGGACGTCCCCGCTCTGATGAAGATGACCGACACGGTGATAGGCGTGCCAATGTAGAGCACGCTGTCGACCAAGAAAACGCATGGTCGTCCTCCTCCGCGAATCGCAAGAGCCGCACCTCCGACACAGGCACTTGCGGCTGGAGCACCTTGCCGTACTCGATCCTGTGCATAGGCACGGGATGCACGGTGCTGATGTGGTGGGGGAGCACTGCCGGTGGCCCTTCGTAGCCGCAGATAGGCACAGGGCATTTGCACGACGTGAGCGGACACTCGCTCTGGTGATCGGTGAGCTTGTGGTAAGTGACATAAAGCCCACAGCCTGTGTGTGGGCACTCCATACTCACCAAGGAGAGGAAGGCATCCATCACCGTGTTCCGCACATCGAAGCCGCCGCCGCGCTTGCACTTCTGGCACTGCTAGCTGCTAGTTCCCGGGGCGCTCGCCGCGACAGTCTGCACAGGCCAGGTGCCCTCCCTTGCACCGCACAAATCAATCGAATAGCACATCAATCAAGAAACCTTCACCTTGCTCGATCAGCCGAACGGACGAGGTGTATTCAAACCTCATACACCAGAGGCTTCAAGGGGTGGAGGCACAAGGGGCGGTGTAGCAAGGTGAGGTCCAGAGGGACCGTTGAGAGCTCCATCGTCGGGTCCTGTTCCGTCGGCATGATCTCTCCCTCCTCGTGCACAACCATCTCTCTCTTTAGGGCCGGGGCTTTACAAAGTTTTACCATCACATATTCATACTACTTCAAGGTGCATTAAATCAACACATGAAAGTATCAAAAGGAAAGTCACAGCATGCATGCATGCATGCGTTGTAATTAATGTATTGGTAAACGCAAATTATTGAAATATATCGAGTGCACTACTTTGATGTGTCGTGTTAACTCGTACAACAAGGAGAATTTTGATTACAATGCCATCTCCCTCTCCCATGAGCATGGTGGCTCGCGGGACTAGGAGAAGCTTTCACTACATGCTCTCCCCCTGCATGCGATGGACATGCAGCAGTCCATTCGGTGTCAGATAACCAGAAGCATACTAGTAGTACTCCACTGCAATAGTACCATCATTGTTCCATTTCCCTAAGAGGCAAAGAGCCAAGGCAACCCGGGCGCTCGTGTGGTAGTTTCATGTGTAGGGGAGGTATATAGTGACATAGTCTAGGATAGCATGTACCGTGATTCTTAAGCTTAAAATCGTTGGAGTCGGCTCCATGCTATGAGGCCGTCTTGAAGCATTTTTTATTAAAAAAATCTTCTAGCCCTACATGTCATCCTGGTGATTGTAGTTTGCACGCTCATCTGGTCAAGACAGGAATATATACATTTTAATTTGTGGTGGGGTAAATGTTAGAGGTTGCAGCATGTGGGGCCACTGCTATGATGTGTCGCGTCAACTCGTACATCGAGGAGAAGCTTGATTTTACTACTACACGCCCTCTCCCTCGCCCATGCGTGCGGTGGCTCGCAGACGAGGACATGCTTTTGCTTACTACAACAAGGTATCCCTCTCGCATGCGGTGGACGAGCATGCAGTAGTTGATTCGATATTGTAGAAGTAGTAACATCATTGTTCGTCTTCTCGAAGAGGCAAAGATCCAAGCGCAACCCGAATGTTGCAGTTGCGAACGCTTGCGTGGCAGTCTTTGTGTAGGGGTGGGGCGTGGTGCGGAGACTTGGTGCACGCATATAGCCAGGCTCTTGCATGAGACAAAATTGCCATGTAAGCATGCTATAAGCCCACTATTGTGCTTGCTCTTAGTAGTATAGCCCTATAAACCGGAAAGGAGGGACTACTCCCTCCGTTCCTAAATACTCCCTCTGTTTTTAATTAGCCCGCGTATTAGGTTCGGTAAAAGTCACGCTATATAAACTTTTACCAAGTTTATAAAAAATATATTAACATAAGCAATAAGGAATCCATACAATTAGAATTTTTTTTATTGAATGTACTTTTTGATATATATCCATCGTATCTACTTTTCCAAACTCTTTTGCCCTTGTTTTGGACTCTAATTTGCATGATTTGAATGTAAGTAACCCAGACTGGCGCTGTTTTCAGCAGAATTGCCATGGTGTTATTTTTGTGCAGAAATAACAGTTCTTGGAATGACCTAAAACTTCATGGAAATCAGTTTTGGAATAAATAAAAATATTGGCGAAAGAATCAACCTAAGGAGGCCCACACCCGGGCCACAAGGGTGGAGGGCGCGCCCACCCCCCAGGGGCACGCCCTCCACCCTTGTGGCCCGGGTGTGGGCCTCCTTAGGTTGATTCTTTCGCCAATATTTTTATTTATTCCAAAACTGATCTCTGGGGCACGCCCTCTGTCCTTGTGGGCCCCCTGGACCTCCACCGACCTCAACTCCAACTCCATATATTCACATTCGGGGAGAGAAAAATCTAAGAGAAGGCTTCATCGCGTTTTACGATACGGAGCCGCTACCAAGCCCTGTTCTTCCTTGAGAGGGCGGATCTGGAGTCTATTTTGGGCTCCAGAGAGGGGAAATCATCGCCATCATCATCATCATCAACCATCCTCCATGACCAATTTCATGATGCTCACCATTGTGCGTTAGTAATCCCATTGTAGGCTTGCTGGATGGTGATGGGTTGGATGAGATTTACCATGTAATCGAGTTAGTTTTGTTAGGGTTTGATCCCTAGTATCCATTGTGTTATAAGATTGGTGTTTCTATGACTTTGCTATGCTTAATGCTTGTCACTAGGGCCCGAGTGCCATGATTTCAGATCTGAACCTATTTTGTTTTCATGGATATATGTGTGTTCTTGATCCTATATTGCAAGTTATAGTCACCTACTACGTGTTATGATCTAGCAACCCCGTAGTGACAATAGTCGGGACACTTCCCGTTGATGACCGTAGTTTGAGGAGTTCATCTACTCGCTAAGTGTTAATGCTTTGGTCCAATTCTCTATTAAAAGGCGGCCTTAATATCCCTTAGTTCCATTAGGACCCTGCTGCCACGGGAGGGTAGGACAAAAGATGGCATGTGATGACCCACAAGTATAGGGGATCTATCGTAGTCCTTTCGATAAGTAAGAGTGTCGAACCCAACGAGGAGCAGAAGGAAATGATAAGCAGTTTTCAGTAAGGTATTCTCTGCAAGCACTTAAATTATCGGTAATAGATAGTTTTGTGATCAGGTAATTTGTAACGAGTAAAAGAAGCACCTGGGGATAATATGAAATGATGGCGCTCCCACCCCCCACCACGGTGCTGTCCCCATCTCCGGCGATCTCCCTCCTCCTCCACTAATTTGTGGATCCTCTCCGATCATCTACTCCAGCATCTTCTCTGGATCAAGGCAATACCCATCTTCTATGGGTTCTACTGGTGGATCTACCCTTGGCTTGGATTTCTCCAAGGGTACGGTTTTTTCAGATGAGGTTTTCAAATCTACTGGGCAAACGATTCATCCTTTGGGGCACAGAAGGCCGTTTATCTTAATTGTTTTATTCAGCCGCCATTTCTTCCGTCTCTCGGAGGATTCTGTGGCAGCGGCTTTGGAAGCGACAATTGGAGGCTCGCCAATTGATCTCCATGTAGATCACATCAAAGACAAGTTTTACTCTTTCCAAGTTTCTTGCAAGCAAGTTGGTTTTACTATTATGGACCTCCGTTCTTTTACTTGTGATCTGTTCAAGTGCTACTTTCATTTGTGGGGTAATGGGGGACCTAATTGGATTAGAGACCTCAGGATCTGGAGGAAGGAATGTGATGCTGAATGGATTTTAGTTAGTTCAACTAAGCATAGATCATCTCTAGGTCTTTTGGCCATGCATAAACCACCTACTAGATCGGCCATCAAGTCTGTTGCAGCTACTAAGAAGAAGCTTTCTTTTGCCACTTTTGAGCGATATTCTGCTTGCAAGGGATATAGATATCCGGCTACGCAAAAGTGTATTGATACTATTAGGGATGCTGGGTATGATCTTCCTGTTCATGAACCTGTAGTCATACATCAGTCCCCTCCCACGAATTTGCTTTGGATGGTGGCTCGTCCACCCATTATTTTTGGTACAGTCACTCCGTTGCCAGAGTTGAGCCAGCCGGCAACATGTGGACCGGTGAGTGATCCGGTTTCTGAGGAACTGTCATCCGTGCATGCTGGGATTACGCCCGCACGTTTCGCGGAGGCGGGATTGACTCCTATTCAAAACAATTGTCAGGATTCAGGCCTAGTTATTTTGAAAGCACACCAGACATCCAGCCCACCTATGCTGCTTAGCCCAATTGCTTCTGGGCCTTCCACGCCTACGGGTCTGAGCCCTCTGGACCGCGGTCAAGATATCCCCTCCTCACAAGAGGTCGCGAGGTAGTTAGAAGCTATGGTCGATGACATGGTGGACCGTGTGGTTACATGCACTCTTTGTTCGCAGAGGGGCCACTTGTCAGCGGCATGTGGAATGCGAGCGGTCTGTTCGGCTTGCTCTCGCCCAGGTTAGTCTAGCCATGACTGTAATGATTTCGCGCGCTCCAATGGATTGGTTTGGAAGCCAATTTCGGTGCAACAAAAACGATTTTATTGGAATCTACTGCTTCTCATGGGAACAGAGCCGGAATTATTGGGATAGATTGTCCTATCCCATCACCGCCGCCCCCATTGCACCTTCCCTCTCCCCAAGCCAAATAAAACCCCCGACAAGCTTCTGGTTCTTCCATGGCAAACTATGAGCTCGATCCTCAGCGCTTTGTGCCTGCTGGCCACCACATCATCGATGGTGGCGATCGTCGGCTTCCTTGCACCTTCTTCACGCTTGCTGCTCGTCCGCCCCGACATCATGAGGACTTCATGGTTGCGGAGGTGATGCATGTGCCTGAGGGGCCGCTTGGTCCAGTGCGGGAAGAGGTGGTCCAGTTTCTACAAGATAGAGGTATTCTGGTCCGATCTGCTCAGCCGTGGTTTCATGGGGTGGGTTTGTTCCAAGTCAGGGATCCGTCAGTTAGATACACTTTGATCCAACATGCACCTTTTCCGTTGGGCACCGATCATTTTGTTAGATTTATAAAGCATAATGAGGGGGAAAATTTCAAGGGAGCACATGGTTTTTGCAAGCACTGGTTAATGTTCATTGGGATCCCTCTTGATTACTGTACTACAGAATACATCTTGCAGGCTGTAGGCACTTTCAGGAAGTTTATTTCTTGGGACAGTGAGGATCCTTACCTTGTCCAGACTTTGGTTGAGGCTAAATTTCCGGATACGCCTTTGGTTCCCAGAGAAGTGGTTTTTGGTGATTATGCCGAATGGGGAGGTGCTCAAGTGTCTTGGACTGCTGCATGCTATGTTCTTGGTGTGGATTTTGCAGATTAGATGCCAAATGATGAAGACCCAATGCCTCTGGATGGCAATCCCCATCCGTTACCTGGTAATCTGATACAAGATAATTTGATGTTTGTGCTGCCACCATACCCAATGTTGGGATGGAATGATGCACCTCTCGCTCCTCCCCCTCCTCCTGAAAATAATGAAGCACCTGGTTGGGGAAATGCCATGTGGGGAAATGAAGCAGAGGATGAACAGGCCCTACAGTCGGCTGCTCCTGAATAGGATCAAGTTTCTATTGTGATTGATCAGCCAGAGGACTCAGTTTCTCTAGACCAACAGGAGCAGGGCATTGAGATCCACCAGCAACATGATTTGCCCCCCCCAGATCAACAACTTCAGCATTTGCAGCGGCCGGTCTTCAAGGATAATCAGCTGGCAATTGTGCCTTATCAACCACCTGTGATTCAGCAACATGATATCTTTATTGGCATGGCATGCATTGTGGCTGGACCTCCTCTCCCTCCGGAGATGATTTGGAAGAGGTCTTTCCAGAACCTCATGTTTGATTTTTCAGTTATGGAGGTGCCACGGTCTCTCTTCTTCAGACCTATGGGCACAATCATTTATTCTAAGAGGTCTTGGTCCATTGCTTTTGATGAATCCACAAAGATGTCTTGTTTGACTGCTTCCCTGCCCATGGTTGCTACTGTCAGACAACCTGTCATGATAAAGCGCCCAGTGGCCAGAGCTCTATTTGAGGAGCTGCCGGTTGATTCCGTTTCAGTTTCTGAAGAAGTTGCACCTGGTAATTCTGCTGTCTCTGTCTCTGCTGAGTCATCATCCGTGGTTTTCTCTGTGGAACAAACTGCTGGGAGAAAGCGGCGACAGAAGAAGAATACTCCTGTTGTTGATACATCACTGCGACGTTGCACTCGGAGCACGGCAAAGTTGGATGGCTTCAAAAATGTGGTTTTTGAGCAGCTCTCGCTACAGCCATCAAAGAAGCGCCCCCACGCCAAGCCCATGGAAGACAAGGCCCAGCCAACTCCCGCGGATGGCCCTGAAGATGCACAGCCTGCTACACCACCACATACTCCAATCCATGTTCTTCAGGCTGTGGGCGCGGAGCTGGAAATTGACCCTGCCCTTCTGTTGGTGGACAAGCTTATGGCTAATCCACAAGAGGATTCTTCTGCATCTTTAGCTTAATGGTTATATTTGCTACTATGTTAAGGCCTAGAGGGCCTGTTATGTTTGATTTTATTATTGTTGAATTGCGTCCGGTCCCGGCAGTGGCACGTTGTGGTACTGAACTATGTTATCTTTTCGATGGTATGACATTGTGTGGCATGCTATATTTGTTCTTCTATTCCTTGGTGATTAATGAATCGTGTGTCAACGCGTAGCTGGAAAGTTTTATGTTGGAATGTTCGCAGTCTGAATTCTGATACTAGGCAGCGTTCTGTCAGGGAGAAAGTAACTGAAAGTCAGTGTTCTGTGGTTTGTCTTCAAGAAACTAAACTCTCCTATGGCTTTGATCAATTTGTTGAGTCCCCCTCTAGAGGTGCCTCTGGGGGTCTGTTAACTGTGTGGCGATCAAACGTGTTTCATGGCACTCTGCTAGAAGTTAAACCCTACACTATTGTTATGCAGTTTACCTCAGCTCATAATAATGAACAGTGGTTTCTGGTTAATGTTTATGGCCCATGTCAGGGTGAGTTGCATGATGAGTTTGTGTCTTGGATCTATAATTTGGACATTGATCCGGATCAGAAGTGGATGTTGATGGGGGATTTCAACTTTATTCGTTCATTTGAAAGTAGGAACCTCCTTGGTGGTGATATAAATGACATGTTTATTTTTAATGAAATTATTGGCCATTCGGGACTGTTGGAACTTCCTTTAAAAGGAAGTAAGTTTACTTGTTCTAACATGCAGGACACACCACTTTTGGAACAACTAGAATGGGTTTTTACCTCTGTCAGTTGGATTAATCTATACCCCATGACGCAAGTGACTCCTTTGGCTAAGACTACGTCTGATCATGTGCCTTGTCTGGTTACCATTAGTACATCAATTCCTAAGGCACATATTTTCAGGTTTGAAAATTTTTGGGTCCATCAGACTGGTTTTATGGATTGTGTGCAGGAGGTTTGGACTCGTACTTCTCATAAGACACATATCTCAGCAATCATTGTTGATAAATTAAAGACTTTGCGGTTTACATTGAAAAAATGGCAGAAAGGTTTATCACATATTAAAAGGTTAATTGAGAAGTGCAACTGCGTAATTCTTTGGTTGGATAATCTTGAGGACATGAGGTCTCTTTCTAGACCTAAGAGCAATTTCAGGAAAGTTACTAAAGTACACCATGAGCATCTGCTGCACATGCAATATCTATACTGGAGGAAGAGATGTACCATCAGGTATATCAAAGTGGGAGAGGAAAACTCCAAGTTCTTTCAGACAATGGCAACTGAGAGATACAGAAAGAATTCTATTGCTTGCCTGTTATTGTCTGATGGCTCTGTCACGTCAGATCATGAGGAAATGTCCAAAGTGTTCTTATCTTCCTTCAAAAACAGAATGGGGGCTGTTCGGCCAATAACTTTAGAAGAGAGCAACTTGTCTTTAATACCTAGGGTTCAGGGCTTGGAGGTTCTCACAAAACCTTTTGATATAAAGGAAATTGAATAGGTTATTAAAGAAATGCCCACTTATAAGGCACCCGGACCTGATGGCTTCAATGGACTTTGTCTAAAAAGGTGTTGGCACATCACATCTGCTGATTTTATTTGGCTGGTTCATGAGTTTCATGCTGGAACAGTACAACTAGAAAATCTTAATGATGCATACATCACTCTGATCCCAAAGAAACAGACACCAGAGAGTGTGGGAGACTTTAGGCCTATTTCACTCACTAGTGTTGGTCTGAAATTTCTTACAAAGCTTGCTGCTAACAGACTTCAACAGGAGATCATCAAATGTGTGCATAAAAATCAGTATGGTTTCATAAAATCAAGAACAATCTAGGATTGCCTTGCTTGGACCTTTGAATATATCCATCAGTGTAATCAATCTAAACGGCCCATCATTTTGCTTAAGTTAGACTTTGAAAAGGCTTTTGATTCCAACCAGCATGAGGCTATCATAAGGATTCTTGTTGCAAAAGGTTTTGACAACAGATGGATTACATGGATTAAGCAGTTGTTGTCATCGGGCACTTCTTCTGTGTTGCTTAATGGAGTTCTGGGTAACCATTTCAAATGCAAATGTGGAGTTAAGCAAGGAGACCCAATATCTCCTTTTCTCTTTGTCATTGTTGCTGACCTCTAGCAGACTATGACCAACAGTCTTCTTTAGCAGGGTTTAATAAGTAGGCCGCTGCCAACCCATGACCCAGATTTCCCAGTTGTTCAATATGCTGATGACACACTGCTTTTCTTAAATGCTAACAAGGGTCAATTGGAGGCACTGAAATCAGTGTTTTATTCTTTCTCAGAGGCAACTGGGCTACAGATTAACTTCCATAAATCCTCCATGTATTCTATTAATGTGAATGACCATGTTGCTACTGATCTTGCTGCCTTTTTTGGATGTAAGTTAGGAAAAATGCCTTTCACATATCTAGTTCTGCCAGTGGGGACTACCAGGCCTAAGATTGTGGATCTACTTCCCCTAGTGGATTGTATGGAGAGCATATTGACAACAAGTTCTTGGTTTTTGCCTCAAGGGAGCAGATTGCAACTAGTAAACTCTGTCATTTCCTCTTTGCCTATCTTCTTCCTTTGCAGCTTGTCAATTCCTCAGGGTATTCTAAAGCAGTTGGAAAGTATTCAGAGGCAGTGTTTATGGAGGAAATATGGTCAGGAGAGGGGCCATTCTCTAGCTTCCTGGCCACTTGTTTGCAGGCCTAAATCGAAGGGGGGACTTGGAATCTTAAATCTTGGTTTGCAAAATGAAGCACTCCTTGTGAAACATCTGAATAAATTTTATAATAAAATGGATGTGCCTTGGGTTCAGTTAGTTTGGGATTCTTACTATTTCCAAAGGATCCCACATGATACTATTCTTTGTGGCTCTTTTTGGTGGAGATATTTCTGCAAGTTGATGGATAATTTCAGAGCAGTTACCTTGGTTGATGTTCATAGTGGAGATACTGTGTTGTTCTGGTCTGATCATTGGCAAATTGGAAACAGTGATGTCCCTCTTCAAGATCGATTTCCTAGGCTCTATTCCTTCTGTCTCCACAAAAACCTCTCGGTAAGGGAAGTCTTTCAGACCAGTACTTTCCAAGACCTATTTTACTTGCCTCTTTCTGAACAAGCCTTTCAGGATCTACAGTAGCTCTCGTCCTTAATGGGGTATTTACATATAGACAGTGCCTGTCGTGACTCTTGGGGGTGGAGGCATGGCAAGAAGTCTGAATATACTGCCAAAAAGTTTTATGACTTTGTCTATCAGCCAATGGTAGAAAACCCCATCCTAGGGTGGATCTGGAAAAGTTGTTGTACCATGTCAATCAAGATGTTTGCTTGGCTTGTTATAATGGACAGGGTTAACACTAAGGACATGATCCAGAGGAGACACTGGAGGATTAATGATGGGCCTGAATGTGTACTTTGTCCAACTGGGACACTGGAGGACAGAAACCACCTCTTTTTCCAGTGCAATTTAAGTGTTCGGGTGTGGATTTATCTGCAAATTATATGGAAAGACAGTGATGACATGGTGGAGATTGCATGCCATGCTATAAAGGATTTCAACAAATATTTCTTTGGGGAGGTCGTATTCATTGCCTGGTGGAATATTTGGAAGGTCAGGAATGACAGAGCTTTTAGGAACATCAAACCCTCCTTCAGGGCATGGAGAAATGGCTTCATTTATGACCTCACACTGTTGTCTCATAGAATCAAAAGGAAGTATAGCGAGGCCTTACTTAAGTGGATTGATTTCCTGCCTCCTTCAGTAGAGGTGGTTAAGTAACAATGTAATTAATAGGTAGGGTACTTCCCTCCCTTGAATAGCCTTCTTTAGATTCCTGATTTTTTCTTTTTTTCTTTCCTCATCTTGAGGAAGCATTGTTTTGTTCCTATTTTTTATTTAATAAAATGATGTGGGTGTAAGCCCTGCAGTCTTCAAGGTTCAAAAAAAATTGTAACTAAGGTGTAGCAAGATCGCCCAATGCTTTTTGTAGCAAAGGACAAGCCTGGACAATTTCTTATATAGATAAAAGCGCTCCCGAGGACACATGGGAATTATCGTCAAGCTAGTTTTCATAAGGATCATATGATTCGCGTTCGGTACTTTGATAATTTGATATGTGGGTGGACCAGTGCTTGGTTACTGCCCTTACTTGGACAAGCATCCCACTTATGATTAACCCCCATTGCAAGCATCCGCAACTACAACAGAAGTATTAAGGTAAACGTAACCATAGCATGAAACATATGGATCCAAATCAGCCCCTTACGAAGCAACGCATAAACTAGGGTTTAAGCTTCTGTCACTCTAGCAACCCATCATCTACTTATTACTTCCCAATGCCTCCCTCTAGGACCAAACAATGGTGAGGTTTCATGTAGTCGAAGTTCACATGACACCACTAGAGGGATGACAACATACATCTCATCAAAATATCGAACGAATACGAAATTCACATGACTACAAATAGCAAGACTTCTCCCATGTCCTCAGGAACAAACGTAACTACTCACAAAGCATATTCATGTTCATAATCAGAGGGGTATTAATATACATAATGGATTTGAACATATGATCTTCCACTAAGTAAACCAACTGGCATCAACTACAAGGAGTAATCAACACTACTAGCAACCCACATGTATCAATCTGAGGTTTGGATACAAAATTGGATACAAGAGATGAATTAGGGTTTGAGATGAGATGGTGCTTGTGAAGATGTTGATGGAGATTCACCCCCTCCCGATGAGAGGATCATTGGTGATGACGATGGTGATGATTTCCCCCTCCCGGAGGGAAGTTTCCCTGGCAGAACAGCTCCGCCAGAGCCCTAGATTGGTTCCGCCAAGGTTCCGCCTCGTGGCGAAGGAGTTTCATCCCGAAAGCTTGATTATGATTTTTTTTCCTCGATGAAAGACTCCATATAGCAGAAGATGGGCATCGGAGGGCCACCAGGGGGCCCATGAGGCAGGGGGCGCGCCCAGGGGGTAGGGCGTGCCCCCCACCCTCGTGGCTGGTGGGTGGCCCCCTGTGGTACTTCTTGCGCTCAGTATTTTTTTATATATTCTGGAAATCACTTCCGTGAAGTTTCAGGACTTTTGGAGCTGTGCAGAATAGGTCCCTAATATTTGCTCCTTTTCTAGCCCAGAATCCCAGCTACCGACATTCTCCCTCTTTATGTAAACCTTGTAAAATAAGAGAGAATAGGCATAAGGATTGTGACATAATGTGTAATAACAGCCCATAATGCAATAAATATCGATATAAAAGAATGATCCAAAATGGACATATCAACTCCCTCAAGCTTAGACCTTGCTTGTCCTCAAGCGAAAGCCGAAATCGAAAAATATGTCCACATGTTTAGAGATAGATTTGTCGATAAAAATAAATTACGGACATGAGGGCATCATGATCATTCTTAGAACAGCAACATATATATATATATTGTCATATGATCTCTTATGCTAAAGTAACAATTCAATCACAATTTCAAGTATCAATCATAAACTTTATTGAGAACTAACAAACTCTAATATCAGTCATTGAGGCAATTGCAATTTATCATAACATAGGAAAGAGTCAATGTAAGAGCTTTTCAGCAAGCCCGCATACTCAACCATCTTTTAGTATTTCACAATTGCTAACACTCATGCAATATTTATGGGTATGAAGCTTTAATCGGACACAGAGAAAGATAGGGGCATATAGTTTTGCCTCCCAACGTTTTACCTCAAGGGTAATGTCAATAATAATAGTTCATGAAGACTCACATCCAATTAGCTATATATATCAGGATCTTTCCAACATATTGTGCTTGCCAAAGGATAAAATGTAAAAAGGAAAGGTGAAGATCACCATGACTCTTATGTAAGGTAGAAGATAAAAGTAAAAGATAGGACCTTTGCAAAGGGAAACAGAGGTTGTCATGCGCTTTTATGGTTGGATGCACAAAATCTTAATGCGAAAGAACGTTACTTTATATTGACACTTGTGATATGGACCTTTATTATGCAGTCTGTCGCTTTTATTTCTTCCATATCACAAGATCGTATAAAGCTTATTTTCTCCGCACTAATAAGACATACATATTTAGAGAGCAATTTTTATTGCTTGCATCGATGACAACTTACTTGAAGGATCTTACTCAATCCATAGGTAGGTATGGTGGACTCTCATGGGAAAACTAGGTTTAGGGATATTTGGAAGCAAAAGTAGTATCTCTACTGGTGCAAAGAAATTGGCTAGCATGAGAGAGAAAGGCAAGCTCAACATGTTGGACGATCCATGACAATATAATTTATCTCAGATGTAAGAAAACATAACCCATTACGTTGTCTTCCTTGTCCAACATCAACTCTTAGCATGTCATACTTTAATGAGTGCTCACAATCATAAAAGATGTCCAAGATAGTATATTTATATGTGAACCTCTCTTTCTTTATTACTTCCTATTCATTGCAACGATGAGCAAAACTATGTTTGTCAACTCTCAACAACTTTTATTCATCATGCTCTTTACATGTGAGCTCATTATTTTCCATAAGATCCATATGATCTCTTTGTTTCTTTTTATTTCTTCTCTTTTGTTTTATTCAATTCCCTCAAGATCATAGCAAAATAATCAAGCCCTTGACTCAACACTAATCTTTATTATATAGCTCACAGACTCGATTACATAGAAGGGTCATAAAGCAAAACTCATAACTAGATCATACTAAAACTTTATTCTACTAGATCAAGATATTATCAAAAGGATCGAACTAAGAAAAATAGTAAAGATAAAAGTTGTGATGGTGATATGATACCGGGGCACTCCCCCAAGCTTGGCAGTTGCCAAGGGGAGTGCCCATACCAGATACTTGGTTCTTCTTTGTTGGTGAAGAAGGTGGAGTTGTTGATGATGGATAGTCTCACATCGAGCGTAGGAGGTCCTCCAACTTGCGAATAATGCCCTTGAGTGCGATGATATGCTCCTTCAACAAAAAAAATTCACATGTGAGATACTTGTTTTGTATACGGGCTAACTCAATCATCTTGAAAGCTTCAATCTTTGTTGGGGTAAGAAGATTGTGATCAAGTTGAAGGATGTCTTCTGCTGCTGGAACTTGGTCCTCCGTGGCCTTCTTGATCCCTTCATCCTTGTTGATATCTCCAGGCTCTTCTCTCTTCAGCTCTATCTTCATTAGCCAAACATCGTTGCCCTCATTGTTGGAGGATGAGGGAGACGACATGATGCTTGGCCTTCACAACCCTCGTAGAAAACAGCTCGAAAACAAGAACAGGAGATTTTTGCATGATATGGTGGTCAAAACCTTCGGGAGATTATATAATGAATTTTACCGACCAAAAGAAGTATTGTGCAAGAAAACGGAGTCCGGAGAGCGCACGAGGTGCCCACAAGGTAGGGGGCACGCCCAGGGGGGTAGAGTGCGCTCTCCACCCTCGTGGAAGCCTCATGTCCTTTCCAGTCTGATTCTTATTTTCCTATGTTCTTAAATATTCCAAAACAAAGAAATATTGCCATTAGAACTGTTTTGGAGTCGGTTTACTTACCATACTACATACCTATTCCTTTTCGGAGTCTGAAACATTCTGGAAAGTGTCCCTTATGTATTCCTCCGGGGTTACGGTTTCGATAATATTAGTTTCAACATTTATAGGATTACCTGAGATATAATGTTTAATTCTTTGACTGTTCACCACCTTTGGATTTGTGCCTTCGAAGTTGTTGATTTTTATGGCGCCGGAACGATAGACCTCCTCGATAGTGTAAGGACCTTCCCATTTAGAGAGAAGTTTTCCTGCAAAAAATCATAAACGAGAGTTGTATAACAATACGTAATCACCTACACTGAACTCACGCTTTTGTATCCTTTTATCATGCCATCTTTTAACTTTTTCTTTAAACCGTTTGGCATTTCATAGGCTTGGGTTCTCCACTCATCAAGTGAGCTAATGTCAAATAACCTCTTCTCACCGACAAGTTTGAAATCATAATTGAGCTCTTTAATGGCCCAATATGCCTTATGTTCTAGCTCAAGAGGTAAATGACATGCTTTACCATAAACCATTTTATACGGAGACATACCCATAGGATTTTTATATGCAGTTCTATAGGCCCATAATGCATCATCAAGTTTCTTGGACCAATTCTTTCTAGATCTATTAACAGTCTTTTGCAAAATTAATTTGAGCTCTCTGTTACTCAATTCTACTTGACCACTAGACTATGGGTGATAAGGAGATGCAATTCTATGATTAACGTCATACTTAGCAAGCATTCTACGAAAGGCACCATGAATAAAATGTGAACCACCATCAGTCATTAAATATCTAGGGACTCCAAACCTCGGGAAAATAACTTCTTTAAGCATCTTAATAGAGGTGTTATGATCAGCACTACTAGTTGGAATTGAAGGAAATATGCCCTAGAGGCAATAATAAAGTTATTATTTATTTCCTTATATCATGATAAAAGTTTATTATTCATGCTAGAATTGTATTAACCGGAAACATAATACATGTGTGAATACATAGACAAACAGAGTGTCACTAGTATGCCTCTACTTGACTAGCTCGTTAATCAAAGATGGTTATGTTTCCTAACCATGGACAAAGAGTTGTTATTTGATTAACAGGATCACATCATTAGTTGAATGATCTGATTGACATGACCCATTCCATTAGCTTAGCACCCGATCGTTTAGTATGTTGCTATTGCTTTCTTCATGACTTATACATGTTCCTATGACTATGAGATTATGCAACTCCCGTTTGCCAGAGGAACACTTTGTGTGCTACCAAACGTCACAACGTAACTAGGTGATTATAAAGGAGCTCTACAGGTGTCTCCAAAGGTACATGTTGGGTTGGCGTATTTCGAGATTAGGATTTGTCACTCCGATTGTCGGAGAGGTATCTCTGGGCCCTCTCGGTAATGCACATCACTTAAGCCTTGCAAGCATTGCAACTAATGAGTTAGTTGCGGGATGATGTATTACAGAATGAGTAAAGAGACTTGCCGGTAACGAGATTGAACTAGGTATTGAGATACCGACGATCGAATCTCGGGCAAGTAACATACCGATGACAAAGGGAATGACGTATGTTGTTATGCGGTCTGACCAATAAAGATCTTCGTAGAATATGTAGGAGCCAATATGAGCATCCAGGTTCCGATATTGGTTATTGACCAGAGACATGTCTCGGTCATGTCTACATTGTTCTCGAACCCGTAGGGTCCGCACGCTTAAGGTTTCGATGACAGTTATATTATGAGTTTATGAGTTTTGATGTACCGAAGTTAGTTCGGAGTCCCGGATGTGATCACGGACATGACGAGGAGTCTCGAAATGGTCGAGACATAAAGATTGATATATTGGACGGCTATATTCGGACACCGGAAGTGTTCCGGGTGATTTCGGAGAAAACCGGAGAGCCGGAGGGTTACCGGAACCCCCCGGGAGAAGTAATGGGCCATATGGGCCTTAGTGGAGAGAGAGAGGGGCAGCCAAAGGTGGGCCGCGCGCCTCCTCCCCCCTGGTCCGAATTGGACTAGGAGAGGGGGGGCGGCGCCCCCCTTTCCCTCTCCCTCCCCACTTCCTTCCCCCTCCTAGTAGGAGTCCTACTCCTACTAGGAGGAGGACTCCTCCTTGGCGCGCCTATAGGGCCGGCCGGCCTCCTCCCCTTGCTCCTTTATATACGGGGGCAGGGGGGCACCCCTAGACACACAAGTTGATCCACGTGATCATATTCTTAGCCGTGTGCGGTGCCCCCTTCCACCATAGTCCTCGATAATATTGTAGCGGTGCTTAGGCGAAGCCCTGCGATGGTAGTACATCAAGATCGTCACCACGCCGTCGTGCTGACGGAACTCTTCCCCGACACTTTGCTGGATCGAAGTCCGGGGATCATCATCGAGCTGAACGTGTGCTAGAACTCGGAGGTGCCGTAGTTTCGGTGCTTGATCGGTCGGGCCGTGGAGACGTACGACTACATCAACCAAGTTAACGCTTCCGTTGTCGATCTACAAGGGTACGTAGATCACACTCTCCCCCTCTCGTTGCTATGCATCACCATGATCTTGCGTGTGCGTTGGAAAATTTTGAAATTACTACGTTCCCCAACAGGAATAGCTTCTACCCACTTAGTAACATAATCAACAGCGACTAAAATATGTGTATACCCGTTAGATGAAGGAAAATGTCCCATATAATCAAAGCCCCAAACATCAAATGGTTCAATAAAAGGTGAATAATTCATAGGTATTTCTTGACGTCTACTAATATTACCAATTCTTTGACATTCATCACAAGACAAGACAAACTTACAGGCATCCTTGAAGAGAGTAGGCCAATAAAAACCGGATTGCATTACCTTATGTGCAGTTCTATCGCCAACATGGTGTCCTCCATAAGCCTCGGAGTGACACTTGCGTAGGATCTGTTCCTGTTCATGCTCAGGTACGCAACGTCTAATAATACCATCTACTCCTTTATAAAGATGTGGGTCATTCCAAAAGTAATGTCTCAAATCATAGAAGAACCTTTTCTTTTGCTGGTATGTGAAACTAGGTGATATAAATTTAGCAACAATATAATTAGCATAATCAGCATACCATGGAGCAGTATGAGAAGCATTTATGACATTTAATTGTTCATCAGGAAAGCTATCATCAATAGGTAGTGGGTCATCAAGAACATTTTCTAACCTAGACAAGTTGTCTGCAACAGTGTTCTCAGCTCCCTTTCTATCAATAATATGCAAATCAAATTCTTGTACCAAGAGAACCCATCTAATAAGTCTAGGTTTATCATCTTTCTTTTCCATAAGGTATTTAATAGCAGCATGATCAGTGTGAATAGTTACTTTAGAATCAACAATATAAGGTCTGAACTTATCACAAGCAAAAACAATTGCTAAAAATTATTTTTCAGTAGTAGCATAATTTCTCTGGGCATTGTCTAGAGTTTTACTAGCATATTGAATAACATTTAATTTCTTATCAACTCTTTGCCCTAGAACAACACCTATAACATAATAACTAGCATCAAACATAATTTCAAAGGGTAAATTCCAATCAGGTGGCTGAACAATAGGTGCAAAAATCAATGCTTTCTTATGTATTTCAAATGCTTCTATGCAATCATCATCAAAGACGAAAGGAATATCTTTTTGTAATAGATTAGTTAGAGGCCGAGAAATTTTTGAGAAGTCCTTAATGAACCTCCTATAAAAACTGGCATGACCGAGGAAGCTTCTTATACTGTTAATGTCCTTGGGACATCGCATCTTTTCAATAGCATCAACTTTAGCTTTATCAAATTCAATGCCTCTTTCAGAAATTTTATGCCCCAAGACAATACCTTCATTAACCATAAAGTGTCATTTCTCCCAATTCAAAACAAGATTAGTTTCTTCACATCTCTGCAAAACTCGATCAAGGTTGCTCAAGCAATCATCAAAAGAGGATCCATAAACGGAGAAATCGTCCATGAAAACCTCACATATCTTTTCACAAAAGTCAGAAAACATAGCCATCATGCATCTTTGAAAGGTAGCAGGTGCATTGCATAAACCAAAAGGCATACGTCTATAAGCAAAAGTACCGAAAGGGCAAGTAAAAGTGGTCTTTCCTTGATCATCAGCTGACACAGGTATTTGAGAGAAGCCAGAGTAACCATCTAGAAAGCAAAAATGTGTATGTTTGGATAATCTTTCTAGCATTTGATCAATGAAAGGTAAGGGGTAATGATCTTTTTAGTAGCCTTATTTAATTTGCGGAAATCAATTACCATCCTTTAACCTGTAATAATTCTTTGCGGACTCAATTCATCTTTATCATTGGGAACAAAAGTAATACCTCCCTTCTTAGGGACACAATGGACAGGACTTACCCACTGACTATCAGCAACGGGATAAATTATACCTGCCTCGTGGAGTTTTAATATTTCCTTTCTTACAACTTCTTTCATCTTAGGATTCAGCCGTCATTGGTGATCAATAACTGGTTAGGTGTCTTTCTCCAAATTTATTTTCTGTTGACATAGAGTGGGACTAATGCCCTTAAGATCATCAAGAGTATATCCAATAGCAGCACGGTGCTTCTTCAGAGTTTTCAATATTTTTTCTTCTTCATGCTCTAAAAGGTTAGCACTAATAATAACAGGATATATCTTCTTTTCATCAAGATAAGCATATTTAAGAGTATCAGGCAACGGTTTAAGCTCAAACACGGCATCACCCTTGGGTGGAGGAGGATCCCCTAGGATTTCAACAGGCAAGTTGTGTTTAAGAATAGGTCCCCGTTTAAAGAATACTTCATCTATTTCCCTTCTTTCATTCATAAACATATCATTTTCATGGTCTAGCAAATATTGTTCTAAAGGATCATTAGGAGGCACAGCAATAGAAGCAAGACCAATAATTTCATCTTTGCTTGGAAATTCTTCATCACGGGGTTGTCTACGAAATTTAGAGATGTTAAACTCATGAGACATATCACCCAAACCAATAGTCACAACATCCTTCTTGCAATCTATCTTAGCATTAACAGTATTCAAGAAGGGTCTACCAAATATAATTGGACAAAATCTATCTTGAAGGCAACCAAGAACAAGAAAATTAGCAGGGTATTTAACTTTCCCACACAAGACTTCAGCATATGTAACAATCCCAACTAGTGAAATAGTGTCTCTATTGGCAAGCTTAATTGTGACATCAATCTCTTCTATCTCAGCAGGTGCAATATCATGCATAATTTCTTTGTATAAGGAATGAGGTTTTGGACTTGCACTAGCACCCATATCACATAAGCCATGATAGCAATGATCTCCTATTTTAACAGAAATAACAGGCATGCCTACAACAGGTCTATGTTTATTTTTAGTATCAGGCCTAGCAATTCTAGCAGCTTCATCACAGAAGTAAATAACATGCCCATCAATATTATCGGCCAAGAGATCTTTAACCATAGCAATATTAGGTTCACCTTTAACTTGCTCAGGGGGTTTGTGTGTCCTAATATTACTTTTGTTGACTACAGTTGAAACTTTAGCATGATCCTTTATTCTAACAGGGAAGGTGGTTTCTCAACATAAGCAGTAGGAACAATAGGACCATTATAAGTGATAGTCTTTTCTTCAACTTTAATAGGTGCAACTACTTTTGTTTCAATGGGAGGATTATATTTAAACCACTTCTCCTTAGGATGTAACATCCCAAATTTTCAATTTGGAATGTTATACATTAGATCATCATTGCATATCATATTTTTTTTGCATTTTGGTTGATCCTAGAAATTCTACGCAACTCAATGACCCACGAAGAGAGTTGGGGATTTTGTTATTTTCATATTTGAGTTTTCTCAAATTTTGCGAATAGGATCATTTGATTTTATTTATTTTATCATCAATTATTTATATTACAAAAATATGAGAGAGGGAATAAAATGACATTCCCAAAATAAAGAAATATTGAGGATTTAATAATAAAATCAAATAAGATTTTATTTCGGAGTTTTTCGGTGTTTTATTTGAATTTAGGAAAAATGTGCGTTTTTCAAAATTGCATTTAGGTCCCAAATAAATGTTCACCTTGTGCAGCTTGATTTTAGAAGCCCGTGAAAATTTATTTCAGAATTTTTGGAGTCCGTTTAGTATTTGTTTTTATTTTTCTTTTGCGCATAATTAAAAAAACGCACACCGACCTACGGCCGTGTCCGACCGAGACACGGGCCAGGCAGGCTTTATAAGCCGGGGCAGCCCACCCGGGCAAACCCTAGCCGCCCCAGCCCCAAGTCGCCACCGACGCCGCCGCCCCGCCGCCGCCTCGAATCCGTGCCAGTTTTTTTTTCCGAAAAACCGTTCGGTTTTTCCGTCGGTTTTTTCTAGATTCGGTTTTTTTAAATAGATCGGTTTTCCGGTTTATTTAAATAGTGAGCGTTCGCCCGTTCGTTCGTTCTAGCGAACGTTTGTCGTTTTTTTCTTTTTCTCGGTTTAAAACCGTGATTTTTCTAATCGCGATTCCTGATCCGATTTTTGTTTTAGTATAACTTCTCGCTCATTTATCGGAATCAGGCGATTCAAGCTCCTAGAGTTTCGTCTCGAAACCCTCTACCTGTTTAACCAACTTAAACAAGATTTTTCTACTGTAAAAATTGCCCTAGATCCAGATTAGTAGAATGAAGTTGTTTTCTTTCGCCGTTTGATTTTTGTTGCTTCGTTCGATTTGATTCTTTTTGCCAACCGGAGTTCTTAAGTTGAACCTTCTGGTTAGATCTATTCTTTGAGTTTTACTCGTGCATTAGATGAGTACTTATTGTATGCTTGTTTGTTTGTCTGCGATAGAATACCCGGAGTGCGCCGCCTGTTACTTCGAATCTCTAGGTTTCGCGGATCATCAGCAAGGCAAGTAACATTTTGATCATACCTTTCCTACTACCCAGTTTTATTGCATTAGATCAATCCTCACACATTGCATGATTAGGATCTAATTAAATTGTGGGATGGGAAGTAGTTGAGGTAGTACCTATTACCTGTTTATTATCAAACCTTTGGGAGTTACTTCTACGTTTGCTTATTATGCCATGCTATGCTAGTAGACGTGGATTGGGTGAGTGATATCCATGACAGATGTCAGTTTGTTAATTAATGGTTTAACTAAGGTGGAAACTTAAACACACATCTGGGTGGATTGAGGCACCTGGGTATTCCAGGACTTGCCTGTTTTCTTTTGGACCGCCACCCAGGCTCAAAGGGATCATGAGACTATTCATACTAGAAACTTCCGTGTGCAACCACAAGCTATTATGGGCTCTAGCATAGTTGACTAAGTTGTGCGAACTCTTACAGTGGTAGACTAGCAGATGTAGGGGATATAGGTGGTATGGTCTACCCGATCGTTAGGTGCTAGCGCTTCTGAAAGACTATGTCTCGGTCATCTGTCTTCTCAAACACCATGTAGTGCGAGAAACCAAACGGAGGCGATCGAGTCTTGTGGGGAAAGTGCGCAAACCTCTGCAGAGTGTAATAAACTAATCATGGTTAGCTGTGTCCCCGGTTATGGACATCTTGAGTATCTAGTACCTAGATTATCATGTGAATCTCAACATGTTACTCTAAATTAATTTTGTTGGGTTATGTTTAATGATGATGCTTAATTGGGATTGAGAATGCTATCAACCATTCTCAATGTTTAACAACTAACGATAGTTAAATAAAATTTATTCCTTTGAAGTAGGGAAAAATTGGCTTTACGCAAAACTGTAACCATAGAGCTTTCCACCAGCCAAATATGCATATAGTATAGCTGTTTCATTCCATTACTCTCTATGTGTTACATTGCCAGCATATTCCATGTACTGGCCCGTTTCGGGCTGCAACGTTAATGTTGCAGACTTTTCAGATGACGATTAAGGAGTTTTTAGGTCGTGGTTCTATACTCAGTGATGCCGTTGGAGTTGATGGACTCACTTATCTTCCAAGCCTTCGGCTGTTATCATTATTAGATGGCCTTAAGCCATATTTATTGTAATAAGTTCTCTTTTGAGACACTCGATGTAATAAGTGTGTGATTGCTACTCTGCTATAAATCCTCCGAGTACTGTGTGGTGTCAGCATTACTGATCCAGGGATGACACCGGAGCACAGAGATCAGATTGTTTGAGGTCTGGTTGCTACAGAGATGGTATCAGAGCACATGCTGACTATAGGACACGACCACTAAGCTAAAAGACCTAGATCACTATCCACTCTCTCCTCTTCTGACTTCTCATCTTTTCTACTCTTTAGGATGGTGGATGCAAGGAACAAGTTCAAGCAACCGGATGAAGATACACCCTTTGGACGTCACTTGAAGGAGGTCACTAGATACCTGAACATAGGAGTACCAAGCTTCACAGGAACATACAACGCCACTTTACCTGAAGAAGAGCGCTGGATGATTCAAGTTCAAGTTCTAGGAAGGACGTTCATGCCAGTCACTGAGCCCATAGAGTTTTCTTTTGATGCACCAACTTGGAGTCTAGGAAAGAGCATGGCAGCTCACATCACCATGGGACGCATTGGAGAAGTCTACCGCAAGGATCTCAAGGATACTATCTACCAGATTTGTGGGCGCCGAGATGAACACTGGGAGATGATCAGCACCGAGAAGGATAGATTAATTGCAGCTTTTATCCAGGAGCTAAACCAGCACATTCGACGACAGGAGAACCAGATGTGCGCCGACATGATAGATCTGAAGAAGGCTAAGACTAGAATCAAGGAACTGGAGGAAGAACTCAAGGCTACACGTGAAGATTATGAAGAGGAAATTGAAGTATTGGTGGAGAAGAGTGATGACCTGATCAAGAAGATTGGAATATTTATGGGAAGCCCTACACCAGCAGAGGAAGACAAAGAACCCAAGGAGATTAGCCCGGAAGACTACATCATCATCGACGGCACCGATTCGGATCCAGATAGTAGCGATGATGACTATGTTGATGAAGCTGGAGCAGATATCATGGATTCTGCAACCGAAAAATATTTCTAGTAGACCACCTCATCAGTAGTAGTAGTCCACCATGTAAATATAGTAGTCCGAGCACTTTTGCGATAGTTAGATCGATTGTATGCCCTTGTTTGATTGAATGAAGTGAATTGTTTGCTTTTGCCTCATGTGCATATGGGTATCTTTAGACCCCCCTCTATTCTTACATCTCATCTTTTCTAAAACCCCTCAGATGCCTCCGAGACGTGACCCCGGATTTTCCTTTCCACCGGAGCTCACCCAGTTGATCCAGCAGCAGAACACATTGATGCAGTTGCTAGTCCAGAATCAAAACCAGGGGAACAACAACAACAACCCACCACCACCACCACCACCTGTTGATCACTTAGCCTGTTTTCTTAGGCTGAATCCGCCGGTATTTTCCAGTAGCACCGAGCCGATAGTAGTAGATGATTGGCTCCGCAAGACAGCAAGGGAGTTAACCACAGTAGGATGCACAGATGCGGGGAAGGTGAAGTTTGCCGCACATTAGCTAGAAGGACCCGCAACATCATGGTGGGAGAATTTCACAGCCACTTTCCCTGTCGACACTGTCACATGGGACCAGTTTCAGCAGGCTTTTCATACTGCACATGTTTCAGCAGGAGCTATGGCCATGAAGAAGCGTGAGTTTCGCAACTTGCGCCAAGGGGGACGGACAGTTGGCCAGTATGTGGAGGATTTTAGTAAGTTAGCACGTTATGCACCAGATGACGTCGCTACGGATGCAGCTAAGCAGGAGAAGTTTCTGGAAGGACTAAATGATGAGTTGAGCATGCAGTTGATGGTAGCAACCTTCAACAACTACCAGGAGTTGGTAGATCGTGCTCTTATGATTGAAGGGAAGCAGCAGCAAATTAAGAATCGCAAGAGGAAGTATGGACAAGGGAAGTACACTTCAGGAGCTCAGCAGAAGCCACGTTTTACCCCTAGACCGGGAGGACATTTTCAGCATACCCATGGAGGAGGTAGCTCGCACAATCACAATGGCACCAAGAATGGTAATGGCAATGGAGGAAGCAACGGCCAGAATCGCACCAACCATCAACCCCAGCCAAGAAGGACCTGAGTCAAGTCACTTGCTTTAAGTGTCAGAAGACCGGACATTATGCCAATGAATGTCCTGAAGGCCAAAATGGCAATGGAAGTTCTGGGAAGAAGCCGAACCCTTTCAATAGGGGACATGTGAACCACGTTAGCATGGAGGAGGTTGAAGCTCAGCCCGATGCAGTAATAGGTAAGTTTTTGGTTAAGTCATTTACTGCACTCGTTCTTTTTGATACTGGTGCATCGCATTCATACATCTCAAGGGGATTTATGGATAAGTATAACCTATCAACCCAAGCCCTTAGGTCACCCATGTTAGTAACCTCGCCTGGAGCAGAGTATGTGGCTAGTCTATGGTGTGATCAGTTACCATTAAGGATTGGTAACTATGTTTTTCCCTCAGACCTAATAGTATTGGAATCCCAAGGATTGGATGTGATATTAGGCATGGATTGGTTATCAAAGTATGAAGGGAATATTAAATGTGCTATTAAGTCAATTTTGCTTACCACCCCAGAAGGGAGAAGGATCAAGTATGTATCCCGGCATGTGCCAAAGAGGACTCAAGTAAATTGCCTAACAGGAGTTGTGCAGGAGGAAGTACCAGTGGTAAGGGATTTCCCTGAAGTATTTCCAGAGGAGTTGCCAGGCATGCCACCGGATAGAGATATTGAGTTTTTGATTGAGCTATTGCCAGGCACAGGGCCAATATCAAAGAGACCATATAGGATGCCAGCAAAGGATTTGGTGGAAATTAAGAAGCAGATTAAGGAGTTACTGGATAAGGGATATATCCACCCAAGTTCTTCACCTTGGGGATCGCCAGTACTTCTAGTGGAGAAGAAGGATGGATCGTTAAGGATGGTTGTTGATTATCGAGGATTGAATGAAGTAACGATCAAGAACAAGTACCCACTACCAATGATCAATGATCTGTTTGATCGATTGCAAGGAGCTAAGGTATTTTCCAAGATCGATCTGCGATCAGGATACCACCAGTTGAAGATTCGAGAACAGGATATACCTAAGACAGCTTTTACCACCAGGTATGGGCTGTACGAGTATACCGTTATGTCATTTGGTCTGACTAACGCACCTGCCTATTTTATGAACATGATGAACAAAGTATTTATGGAGTTTTTGGATAAGTTCGTCGTAGTGTTCATTGATGATATCCTGGTTTACTCGAAGAATGAAGAGGAGCATAAGGAACATTTGCGACTAGTACTTGGAAAGCTCAGAGAACATCAATTATATGCCAAGTTCAGCAAATGTGAGTTTTGGTTGAAGGAAGTAGGATTCCTCGGACACGTTATATCTGGAGAAGGTATAGCAGTTGATCCCACTAAAGTTGATACCGTGACCAAGTGGGAAGCCCCAACAACAGTTGGAGAGATCCGGAGTTTTCTTGGACTCGCAGGATACTACCGGAGATTTATTGAGAATTTCTCAAAGATTGTGAAGCCTATGACTGAGTTGTTGAAGAAAGATACCAAGTTCATATGGACGGAGGAATGTGAGGCTAGTTTCCAGGAGTTGAAGAAACGTTTGGTTACCTCACCAGTGTTGATTTTGTCAGACCAGACCAAAGATTATGAGGTGTATTGCGACGCTTCACGTCGAGGACTTGGATCAGTGCTTATGCAGGAAGGGAGAGTTGTTTCATATGCCTCAAGACAACTGAAACCTCATGAGTTGAATTATGCCACGCATGATTTGGAGTTAGCAGCCGTAGTGCATGCATTGAAAACATGGAGACATTTTCTGATTGGAAATCATTGTGAGGTGTACACGGATCATAAGAGTTTGAAATACATCTTCACACAGAAGGAGTTAAACCTCAGACAAAGGAGATGGTTGGAGCTCATCAAGGATTATGATATGAGATTGCATTACCATCCCGGAAAGGCTAATGTAGTAGCTGATGCATTAAGACGTAAGAGCCATGTCAATACATTAATGACGGGAGAAATACCAAGGGAGTTAGCAGAAAATCTTCGTGAACTATGTTTGGAAATAGTTCCGAGAGGCCATGTAGCAGCATTGGAGATTCAGTCAACTTTGAAGGATAGAATCAGAGAAGCTCAGAAGACTGACAAAGAGATTGCCTCCATTAAGGAGAAACTTAGCAAAGGAAAAGCTAAGGGATTTTGTGAGGATGAGCACGATACCCTATGGTTTGAAGACCGCGTTTACGTGCCCAATGACCTGGAGATCAGGAAGTTGATACTGCAAGAGGCACATGACTCACCATATTCAATTCACCCAGGAAATACCAAGATGTACTTGGATCTGAAGGATATTTTCTGGTGGACCGGAATGAAGAAGGATATTGCGGAGTATGTAGCAGTTTGTGATGTATGTCAGAGAGTAAAGGCAGAGCATCAGAAGCCAGTAGGATTGTTACAACCATTGCCGATACCCGAATGGAAGTGAGATAAGCTAGGCATGGATTTTATCACAGGATTACCCAGGACTCGTTCAGGCTATGACTCGATTTGGGTTGTAGTCGATCGATTGACGAAGGTAGCTCATTTCATCCCAGTAAAGACCACTTACACCAGTGCTAAGCTGGCAAAGATATACATGACCAAGATCGTATGTTTGCATGGAGTTCCAAGGAGTATCGTATCAGATAGAGGAACCCAGTTTACCTCAAAGTTCTGGAAGCAGTTGCACGAAACCTTGGGAACCAGGCTAGAATTAAGTACAGCTTTCCATCCACAGACAGATGGACAGACCGAGAGAGTCAATCAGATTTTCGAGGATATGCTGAGAGCTTGTGCGCTAGATTATGGATCTAGTTGGGACGATAATTTGCCATATGCAGAGTTCTCTTACAACAACAATTACCAAACCAGTTTGAAGATGGCCCCTTTCGAAGCTTTGTACGGAAGGAGGTGCAGGACACCGTTATCGTGGGACGAAGTTGGAGACCGCCAGTTGTTTGGACCTGACTTGATTAAAGAGTCTGAACAGAAGGTGAAATTGATTCGCGAAAGGCTCAAGATAGCCCAGTCCAGGCAGAAAAGTTATGCAGATTCTAAACGCAAGGAGACAGTTACGAAGTCAGAGATAGAGCTTATCTTCGAGTATCTCCACTTCGGGGAACAAAGCGTTTTGGAGTTAAAGGGAAGTTAGCACCACGATTTGTAGGACCATATCGAGTTTTGGAGCGTATGGGAGAAGTGGCCTACAACTTGGAATTTCCCGAAGGATTGTCAGGAGTTCATGATGTGTTCCACATTTCCCAGTTGAAGAAGTGTCATGCGGAGATGGCTGACATACCATTGAGAGACACAGTGCCATTGGAAACTATTCAGTTGGATAACGATTTGACCTACGAGGAGAAACCAGTTAAGATCCTCGAGTTTGCCAGCCGAGTTACCCGCAGCAAGGTTATCAAGTTTTGCAAGGTTCAATGGAGCCACCACATAGAGGATGAAGCCACCTGGGAACGAGAGGAAGATTTGCTCAAGGACCACCCTCACCTATTTTCTAGCCAACCCGAATCTCGAGGGCGAGATTCATCTTAAGGGGGGTAGGTTTGTAACATCCCAAATTTTCAATTTGTAATGTTATACATTAGATCATCATTGCATATCATATTTTATTTTGCATTTTGGTTGATCCTAGAAATTCTACGCAACTCAATGACCCACGGAGAGAGTTGGGGATTTCGTTATTTTCATATTTAAGTTTTCTCAAATTTTGAGAATAGGGTCATTTGATTTTATTTATTTTATCATCAATTATTTCTATTACAAAAATATGAGAGAGGGAATAAAATGACTTTCCCAAAATAAAAGAAATATTGAGGATTTAATAATAAAATCAAATAAGATTTTATTTCGGAGTTTTTCCGTGTTTTATTTGAATTTAGGAAAAATGTGCGTTTTTCAAAATTGCATTTAGGTCCCAAATAAATGTTCACCTTGTGCGGCTTGATTTTAGAAGCCCGTGAAAATTTATTTCGGAATTTTTGGAGTCCGCTTAGTATTTCTTTTTATTTTTCTTCTGCGCGTGATTAAAAAAAACGCGCACCGACCTACGGGCCGTGTCCGACCGGGACACCGGCCCGGGCAGGCTTTATAAGCCGGGGCAGCCCACCCGGGCAAACCCTAGCCGCCCCAGCCCCAAACCGCCGCCGCCGCCGACGCCGCCGCCGTCGCCGCACGCCGCCTCAAAATCCGCGCCGGTTTTTTTTTCGAAAAACCGTTCGGTTTTTCTGTCGGTTTTTTTTAGATTCGGTTTTTTTAAATAGATCGGTTTTTCCTGTTTATTTAAATAGTGAGCGTTCGCCTATTCATTCGTTCTAGCGAACGTTCGTCGTTATTTTCTTTTTCTCGGTTTAAATCCGCGATTTTTCTGATCGCGATTCCTGATTCGATTTTCGTTTTAGTATAACTTTTCGCTCGTTTATCAGAATCAGGCGATTCAAGCGCCTAGAGTTTCGTCTCGAAACCCTCTACCTGTTTAACCAACTTAAACAAGATTTTGCTACTGTAAAATTTGCCCTAGATCCAGATTAGTAGAACGAAGTTGTTTTCTTTCGCCGTTTGATTTTCGTTGCTTCGTTCGATTTGATTCTTTTTGCCAACCGGAGTTCTTAAGTTGAACCTTCTGGTTAGATCTATTCTTTGAGTTTTACTCGTGCATTAGATGAGTACTTATTGTATGCTTGTTTGTTTGTCTGCGATAGAATACCCGGAGTGCGCCGCCTGTTACTTCGAATCTCTAGGTTTTGCGGATCATCAGCAAGGCAAGTAACACTTTGATCATACCTTTCCTACTACCCAGTTTTATTGCATTAGATCAATCCTCACACATTGCATGATTAGGATCTAATTAAATTGTGGGATGGGAAGTAGTTGAGGTAGTACCTATTACCTGTTTATTATCAAACCTTTGGGAGTTACTTCTACGTTTGCTTATTATGCCATGCTATGCTAGTAGATGTGGATTGGGTGAGTGATATCCATGATAGATGTGAGTTTGTTAATTAATGGTTTAACTAAGGTGGCAACTTAAACACACATCTGGGTGGATTGAGGCACCTGGGTATTCCAGGACTTGCCTGTTTTCTTTTGGACCGCCACCCAGGCTCAAAGGTATCATGAGACTATTCATACTAGAAACTTCCGTGTGCAGCCACAAGCTATTATGGGCTCTAGCACAGTTGACTAAGTTGTGCAAACTCTTATAGTGGTAGACTAGCAGATGTAGGGGATGTAGGTGGTACGGTCTACCCGATCGTAAGGTGCTAGCGCTTCTGAAAGACTATGTCTCGGTCATCCGTCTTCTCAAACACCATGTAGTGCGAGAAACCAAACGGAGGTGATAGAGTCTTGTGGGGAAAAGTGCGCAAACCTCTGCAGAGTGTAATAAACTAATCATTGTTAGCTGTGTCCCCGTTTATGGACATCTTGAGTATCTAGTACCTGGATTATCATGTGAATCTCAACATGTTACTCTAAATTAATTTTGTTGGGTTATGTTTAATGATGATGCTTAATTGGGATTGAGAATGCTGTCAACCATTCTCAATGTTTAACAACTACCATGATAGTTAAATAAAATTTATTCCTTTGAAGTAGGGAAAAATTGGCTTTACGCAAAACTGTAACCATAGAGCTTTCCACCAGCCAAATATGCATATAGTATAGCTGTTTCATTCCATTACTCTCTATGTGTTACATTGCCAGCATATTCCATGTGCTGACCCGTTTCGGGCTGCAACGTTAATGTTGCAGACTTTTCAGACGATGATTAAGGAGTTTTTAGGTCGTGGTTCTATACTCAGTGATGCCGTTGGAGTTGATGGACTCACTTATCTTCCAAGCCTTCCGTTGTTATCATTATTAGATGGCCTTAAGCCATATTTATTGTAATAAGTTCTCTTTTGAGACACTCGATGTAATAAGTGTGTGATTGCTACTCTGCTATAAATCCTCCGAGTACTGTGTGGTGTCAGCATTACTGATCCAGGGATGACACCGGAGCACAGAGATCAGACTGTTTGAGGTCTGGTCGCTACATAGGGAGATCAACATGAGTAGCAAAGGATTCATAGAAAGAAGCTACTATCTCAGAGTCAAGTCCATATTTAGTGCTAAATTTACGGAAAACATTGGTATCCATAAAAGATTTAACACAATCAAACTTAGGTGTTATACCTGAATCCTTACCTTTGTTGATATCCCAATCTTAAAAGTTGCGTTTAATTCTCTCCAATAAATTCCATTTTAATCCAATAGTCTTAATCATAAAGGAACCAGTACAAGAAGTATCGAGCATGGAGCGATTGTTGTCAGAAAGCCGAGCATAATTTTTTTGAATAATCATTTCTCTTGAGAGCTCATGATTGGCGCATGAAATAACATAGACTTAAGCCTCCCCCAAGCTTGAGCGATGCTTTCTCCTTCGCGAGGCCAAAAATTATATATATAATTACGATCACGATGAACAAGATGCATAGGATAAAACTTCTGGTGAAATTCCAATTTCAATCGCTTATAGTCCCATGATCCCATATCATCACATAGCCTATACCATGTCAATGCATCTCCCTTCAAAGATAAAGGGAAGACCTTCTTCTTGATAACATCATCGGGCATACCTGCAAGATTAAATAATCCCCAAACTTCATCCACATAGATTAAGTGTAAGTCGGGATGCAATGTTCCATCTCCTGCAAAAGGATTAGCTAGCAGTTTCTCTATCATACCCGAAGGAATATCGAAGTAAACATTTTCATTTTCAGTAGGTCCAGTAGGCTGAGGAGAAACTATTTGCTCTACCGGTTGGGGTGAAGAAACCCTGAAAAAGCCCCTCAAAGGATTACTTTCCATAGTAACAAGTGACAGTAAATTTCAGCACACTATATAAATCTTTCCTTACCAAATTCCACCTACCAAAGGCGCTTCACTCCCCAGCAACGGCGCCAGAAAAGAGTCTTGATGACCCACAAGTATAGGGGATCTATCGTAGTCCTTTCGATAAGTAAGAGTGTCTAACCCAACGAGGAGTAGAAGGAAATGATAAGCAGTTTTCAGTAAGGTATTCTATGCAAGCACTGAAATTATCGGCAACTGATAGTTTTGTGATAAGGTAATTTGTAACGAGTAGCAAGTAATAAAAGTAAATAAGGTGCAGCAAGATGGACCAATCCTTTTTGTAGCAAAGGACAAGACTGGACAATTTCTTATATAGAGAAAAATGCTCCCGAGGACACATGGGAATTATCGTCAAGCAAGTTTTGATCACGATCATATGATTCGCGTTCGGTACTTTTATAATTTGATATGTGGGTGGACCGATGCTTGGGTACTGCCCTTACTTGGACAAGCAACCCACTTATGATTAACCCCCATTGCAAGCATCTGCAACTACAACAGAAGTATTAAGGTAAACCTAACCATAGCATGAAACATATGGATCCAAATCAGCCCTTACGAAGCAACGCATAAACTAGGGTTTAAGCTTCTGTCACTCTAGCAACCCATCATCTACTTATTACTTCCCAATGCCTCCCTCTAGGACCAAACAATGGTGAAGTGTCATGTAGTCGACGTTCACATGACACCACTAGTGGGATGACAACATACATCTCATCTAAATATCGAACGAATACGAGATTCACATGACTACTAATAGCAGGACTTCTCCCACGTCCTCAGGAACAAACGTAACTACTCACAAACCATATTCATGCTCATAATCAGAGGGGTATTAATATGCATAATGGATCTGAACATATGATCTTCCACCAAGTAAACCAACTAGCATCTACTACAAGGAGTAATCAACACTACTAGCAACCCACAGGTACCAATCTAAGGTTTGGATACAAAGATTGGATACAAGAGATGAATTAGGGTTTGAGATGAGATGGTGCTTGTGAAGATGTTGATGGAGATTCACCCCCTCCCTATGAGAGGATCATTGGTGATGACGATGGTGATGATTTCCCCCTCCCGTAGGGAAGTTTCCCTGGCAGAACAGCTCCGCCGGAGCCCTAGATTGGTTCCGCCAAGGTTCCGCCTCGTGGCGAAGGAGTTTCATCCCGAAAGCTTGATTATGATTTTTTCCTCGATGAAAGACTCCATATAGCAGAAGATGGGCATCGGAGGGCCACCATGGGGCCCACGAGGCAGGGGGCGCGCCCAGGGGGTAGGGCGCGCCCCCCACCCTTGTGGCTGGTGGGTGGCCCCCCTCTGGTACTTCTTGCGCTCAGTATTTTTTATATATTCTGGAAATAACTTACGTGAAGTTTCAAGGCTTTTGGAGTTGTGTAGAATAAGTCTCTAATATTTGCTCCTTTTCCATCCCAGAATCCCAGTTGCCGGCATTCTCCCTCTTTATGTAAACCTTGTAAAATAAGAGAGAATAGGCATAAGTATTGTGACATAATGTGTAATAACAGCCCATAATGCAATAAATATCGATATAAAAGCATGATGCAAAATGGATGTATCAGCATGCAAGTTCTTTTCCATAAGCTCGTATGACTATATTCGGAATACATGCCTACATTATATTGATGAATTAGGGCTAGTTCTTTGTCACCCTATGTTATAACTGTTGCATGATGAATGCCATCCGACATAATTATCCATCACTGATCCATTGCCTACAATCTCGTTTCATATTGATCTTTGCTAAGTTACTTTTCCGTTGCTACTATTATGATTACTACAAAACTGCTACTTTTACTTTTGCCACCGTTGTCGTTACTTCCATGCTACTTTTCTACTAAATATTTATGCAGATATCAAGTCTTTTCGGTGTGGTTGAATTGACAACTCAGCTACTAATACTTGAGAATATTCTTTGGCTCACCTTGTGTCGAATCAATAAATTTGGGTTGAATACTCTACCCTCGAAAACTATTGCGATCCCCTATACTTGTGGGTTATCAAGACCTTTTTCTGGCACCATTGCCGGGGAGCATAGCTCTATGAGTCACTTGGGATTTATATCTGTTGATCACTATGAGGAATCTGAAAGATCAAAGAACCAAGATTTTCCCCTCAACTACGAGGGGAGGTAAGGAACTGCCATCTAGCTCTGCACTTGATTCTCCTTATGTTTTGAGTAAACTTGCGACACCTACACCTGCTATTGATTCCGATATGTCGCATGTTATTGATGATGCCACTTGTGCTATGCATGATGGTTACGATGAAACTAATTCTCTGCTTGATAATATTGTGCCACTAGGTGAATTTCTTGATGAACAACTTGCTAGGGTTAGAGAGAATAAAATTACTGAAACTGGTGATATTATTGAAACTGAAGATTATGATTATCCCCCTAGATATGAATTGCCTGTTGTACCTGAGGGTTATGTTATGGATGAAGAAACTGCTAGAGACTTATTTGCTTGCAATGAAAGAGAGGATCTCAACAAACTATTAGCTAAGCTAGAAGAAAAAAATCCTTGAATGCTAAAATGAAATATGATCCCAATTTTTCAACTTCACCTATCTTGTTACTCATAAGGATTATAAATCCTCTGCTGATCCTGAGCTAATTACTTTGGTTGAAGTTGATCCTTTCTATGGTTATGAATCTGAAACTAGTGTGGCACATCTTGCTAAATTGAATGATATAGCCACCCTATTTGCTCATGAGGAAAAAATTCACTATTATTATATTCTCAAATTGTTTCATTTCTCATTAAAGGGTGATGCTAAGTTATGGTTTAATTCTCTTGCTCGTGGTTGTGTGCGTAGTCCCCAGTATATGATTTACTACTTTTCTACAAAATATTTTCCTGCTCATAAGAAACATGCTGCCTTAAGGGAGATATTTAACTTTGTGCAATTTGAAGAAGTGTGTCTCCCGCAAGCTTGGGGGAGGCTTGTCAAATTACTTAATGCTTTGCCTGATCATCCTCTCGAGAAAAATGAAATACTTGATATCTTTTATAATGGATTAACCGATGCTTCCAGAGACCACCTGGATAGTTATGTTGGTTGTGTTTTCAGGGAACAAACTATTGAGAAAGCTGAATTGCTATTGAATAATATATTGAGTAATGATAATGATTGGACACTTCCTGAAACAACTCCTAAGACAACTCCGAAGAAAAGGGGCATTCTATTTCTCAGTCCTCAAGATATGCAAGAGGCAAAGAAATCTATTAAAGAAAAAGGTATTAAAGCTGAAGATGTTAAAAATCTACCACCTATTGAAGAAATACATGGCCTTGATAACCCGACACAGGTAGTAGAGGTAAACTCTCTCCATAGATTTGATGAAGGTGATATTCCTCATAATAAGTATGCTACTCAATGCTTGGATGAGTTTGATAATTTTATTGTTAAACAAGAAAACTTCAATGCTTATGTTAGTGGACAATTGAAACATAATGCTTACATGCTTGACCACTTGGGTGATTATATGAGTAGAACTTTTAATGATCTTAAGCTTATTAGTAAACATGCTTCCATGGTTACAACTCAAGTATAACAAGTACTTGAGGCACAAGATGATTTGCTTAATGAGTTGAATAATAAGAATACTAATAATGTTGTTAGGGTTATGACTAGAGGTGGTAAAATAACCCAGGAACCTTTGTATCCTGAGGGTCATTCTAAGAGAGTTGAGCAAGATTCTTAGAGAATTAATACTGATGCTCCTAGTCCTTCTAATAAAAAGAAAAAGAAAACTTATAGGACTTTGCATGCTAGTGAACATATCGTAGACACACCTGAGAATCCCACTGATATTTCTATTTCTGACACTGAGAAAAAATCTGGTAATGAACATGAACCTAGTGATAATGTTAATAATGATGTTCATGTCAATGCTCAACCTAGTAATGATAATGATGTAGAGATTGAACATGTTATTGATCTTGATAACCCACAATCAAAGTATCAACGTTATGATAAGAGAGACTTCATTGCTAGGAAACGTGGTAAAGAAAGAGAACCATGGGCTCAAAAACCCATGCCCTTTCCTCCTAAACCATTGAAGAAAAAAGGATGATGAGGATTTGAGTGCTTTGCTGAAATGATTAGACCTATCTTTTTTTGCGTATGCGTTTGACTGATATGCTTAAGATGCCTCCTCATGCTAAGTATATGAAAGATATTGTTAGAAATAAAAGAAAGATACTGGAAGCTGAGATTTCCACCATTCTTGCTAATTATAATTTTAAGGGTGGAATGCCAAAGAAACCTGGTGATCCAAGAATACCAACTATACCATGCTCCATTAAAACAAACTATGTTAAAACTGCTTTATGTGATCTTGAGCCGGTGTTAGTGTTATGCCTTTCTCTTTGTATCGTAGACTTGAATTGAATAAGTTGACACATACTGAAATTTCTTTGCAAATAGCTGATAAATCAAATTCTATACCCATCGGTATTTGCGAGGATGTGCCTGTTGTGGTTGCAAACGTTACTACCTTAACAGACTTTGTTATTCTTGATACTCCTAAGGACGACAGCATGTCGATCATCCTTGGTAGACCCTTTTTGAAGACTGCAGGGGCTGTTATAGATTGCAACGAAGGCAATGCCACTTTTCATGTTAATGGTAATGAACATACAGTACACTTTCCGAAGAAACAACCTCAAGTTCATAGTATCAATTCTATTAGAAAAATTTCAACTATTACTATTGGAGGTTTTGAATTTCCTCTTCCTACTATCAAAAAGAAATATGATATTCTTATTGTTGGGGAAGTGCATATCCCCATTGAGGTAACTTAGTGTTATTAGAAAATTCTCCGGTTTCATGTCATTCGGAAGAAGTTTGTTAATAAGACTTCATCAACCTTGTTAATGGATTCCTTTTGATGAGCATGAGATGGATGAATTTAGAAGGCACAACTCTCTGTACTCATCTTTTACTTTCTGTTATTTAGGTTAAATAACGCAAAAATAGTATTTTCTGCTTGTTTTCTGAATTATCCATGCAATAAAAAATGTCCCAAAAAATAAAAGTTCTCCAAATGCCCTGAAAATTTAGTATGATTTTTTATAGAATATTTGAGAATTTTTTGCACTAAAAACACACCGGGGCCCCTCACCAGTAGGCCAGAAGGGTGGAGGGCGCTCCCCCCGACCTTGTGGGCCCTACGTGCCCCCTCCACTTACTCCAGCACCCATCCACTTTGTCTTCCTCCAAAAAAATCACTCCATGCTCAAATCGCGTTCTTGCTCGTTTTGCTGCCATTTTTGATCTCCTTGCTCATAGCCCCATTCACAAAACTGTTTTGGGTGACTGTTCTTCGGTATGTGACTCCTCCAATGGTCCAATTAGTTTTTGTTTTGTGCTTTTATTTATTGCAAATTTTTTCTGCTGTAGTGACCTTGTTCTTGAGCTTGCATGTCAAATTTATATGGTCCAAAGTAGTTTTGATGCATGATAGAGCCTCTAGGCACTTTTAGGAGCAGTTTCTATCAATCTTGTTGAGTTTGGTTTACTTTTATTTTGAGTCACTAAAAAATTCAGAAATTTTTCAGAGGAAGAAAAATTTCTAGGAGAATGTACCAAGGTGGTTCTTCGAGGAAGCAAGCACCAAGGCTCGCGATACGTGAGCCGGACCTTGAACCACTGTGGGAAGCTCAAGTGCGGCCTTGTGAATGGCCGTCGGATGAATTCATGGTTCGTGCAGGTTTCAAGGATGAGTTCTATGCATACATACAAAATGCCGGCCTTGAGGACATCTTGTCAGACAAGTGCCTACAATATTATTATCTCACTGATTCCTTTGTGCGGAGGTTTGAGTTTTGATCTAAGCGTAATACTCATACTGTCATGTTTGATGTTTATGATGAATCTTATACCATGGACCTAGAAGATTTTTGTGATGCATGCAAAATCCCACAGTGGAGCCTTCTTAGTGAGCCTCACATATCTGAATACAATGATTTCCTTGCTAGAATCACCGTAGGTGAAACTAGAAACATCACACAAGCCTCCATGGGGAGCATTCATTTCCCTGCCATACATTATTTTGCTCTCTTTATAGGTAGATGCATTAATGGTAAACATGATCATAGCCACCTTTGGGCAACAGATCTTAGTGTCCTCAAGTGTGCGGTGATAGGTGATAAGCGATATAACTTGGGGTATATTATTGCGAGGAGGTTACATCTTAATGCTAAAGATGGAGATTTATTTGGTGGGATTTATGCAACTGGTTTAGCTAATTATTTGGGTGTACCCATAAGAGGGTACGATATTGAGTTGCCACATGCTTTTCTAGATTATGATGCTATGCTACGCTACCCGTTTCTTGAGAGGAACGAACAGTCCTTCCAGTATTGATTAATCTTTGACAGACGGCGTGCCGTCCATATTACCCTTCCTGCTCCTGCCTTCTTTAACTTTCAGGTAAATGGGAGATATTTTATAACTAGTGAGGAGGCAAACGAGTATGAGAGAACAGCGAAGGCTGCTTGCCTCCATGCTGCAGCCCTTCAGGCAGTAGTTGCTGCATCTCAGTACAACCCTGACTACAACTTTGGATATCTGCCAGGCCAGCTGTGGCCTTAGGCCAACATAGGCCAAAAGCCTAAGCTTGGGGTAGTACGTATTTCTCATCGACATTACATTCATGTTCACACACTCATTTCAGTTGTCAGTATTCTTACTTTTTCGTTGTATCCTCCATGTTAGTTTATTTCTTTCTCTCGCTTTCTTCTTGTGTGTTTGAAAAACCTTAAGAAAAAACAAAAAATTAGTTTTAGTTAGTTTACTTGCTATGCATGCTTAGTTGTATTATTAAAAGAAAACCCCAAAAGATTTCTTGTTCTTCTTTTGCTTATTGGGAGCTTTCCCATGTAAATAGTTTTTCTCATTCTTGTTTTACTTTCTTTAGAAAAACGAAAACTCCAAAAACATTTCAGTGTGTTTCTTTGAAATTCTTTTCTTTTCTTTGGGGGGTCGAGAGGAGAAGACCACGATGAACATGTTGAGTGGCTCTCATATGCATTATTGTTGACCTAACAAAGAGCCATATTACCTTGTCTTCTCCTTTGAATAAATGTTTGCAGATTCCAGCTTAGTCCAATGCACGTGCACTACTATTATTATCCACACCGTTCAGTCGTGCAAGTGAAAGGCAATAATGACGATATATGATGAAATAATTGAGATGAGGGAAAGCTGGTATGAACTCGGCCTATCTTTTTTTCGTAAATATGATTAGTTAATCGTTCCTAACTCAGCCTATTATGAATGAAACATGTTTGCAATGAAAATTAGAGTTTATAGCTACTCATGCCATGCTTAATTAGCTAGGATTTTATAATGGTTTACCTTGCGTCCCAACATGGGAATTAAAATGGTTGTGATGTGGTATGATAGGATGGTATCCTCCTTTGAATGATTCGAGTGGCTTGACTTGGCACATGTTCACGCATGTAGTTGAAACAAAATCAACATAGCCTCTACGATATTTATGTTCATGGTGATTTATATCCTCCTCATGCTTGCACTCAGTGTTGGTTAATCTCAATGCATGTTTATGACTGTTGTTTCTCTCTAGTTGGTTGTTCGCTAGTCTTTTTCTAGCCTTCACTTGTACTAAGCGAGAATACTGCTTGTGCATTCGCTTCCATAAACCCCAAAGTTGTTCCATATGAGTCCACCATACCTTCCTATATGTGGTATTTACCTACCATTCCAAGTAAATTTGCATGTGCCAAACTCTAAACCTTCCTATATGTGGTATTTGAAAGCATAATGCTCAAAATATTATTTATCTCTATTTCAAAAGCTCGAGCTCTGGCACCTCTGCAAATCCCTGTTTCCCTCTATGAAGGGCCTATCTATTTACTTCTGTTGATGAGTCATCATCCTCTTATAAAAAGCACCCGTTAGAGAGCACCACTATCATTTGTATGCATTGCTATTAATTTATATTGAGTATGACTATGAGTATAAACTTGATCTTCAGGGGTGCTCTGCATTTATGTTTTGCATTCATAGAAAGGGCTAGTGAGATACCATCTTGTTATGTCATATCATGATTGTTTTGAAAAAGTGTTGTCATCTGAGATTTATTATTATTGCTCGCTAGTTGATTATACCATTGATATGAGTAAATGTGAGACCTAAATGTTATTGTGGATTTGGTTAGTTCATAATCTTTGCTGAAAACTTGAATGTTGGTTTACATATTTGCAACAACAAGATCAAACAGAGTTTGTAAAACTTTTTCTTTACCACTTTCAGTTTGTCAACTGAATTTCTTGAGGACAAGCAATGGTTTAAGCTTGGGGGAGTTGATACGTCTCCATCGTATCTACTTTTCCAAACTCTTTTACCCTTGTTTTGGACTCTAATTTGTATTATTTGAATGGAACTAACCGAGATTGACACTATTTTCAACAGAATTGCCATGGTGTTATTTTTGTGTAGAAATAGAAGTTCTCAGAATGACCTGAAACTTCATGGAGATCAGTTTTGGAATAAATAAAAAATATTGGCGAAAGAATCAACCAAAGGGGCCCCACACCCTGGCCACAAGGGTGGAGGGCGCCCCCCTGGGGCCCCCCTCTATCCTTGTGGGACCCCTGGACCTCCACCGACCTCAACTCCAACCATATATTCATGTTCGGGGAGAAAAAAATCAGAGAGAAGGATTCATCACGTTTTACGATACGGAGCCGCCGCCAAGCCCTGTTCTTCCTCGGGAGGGCAGATCTGGAGTCCGTTTTGGGCTTCGGAGAGGGGAAATTGTTGCCATCGTCATCATCAACCATCCTCCATCACCAATTTCATGATGCTCACCGTCGTGCGTGAGTAATCCCATAGTAGGCTTACTGGACGGTGATGGGTTGTGAGGGAGTCCTGGATTAGGGGGTATCCGGACAGCCGGATTGTATCCTTTGGCCGGACTGTTGGACTATGGAGATACAAGATTGAAGACTTCGTCCCGTGTCCGGATGGGAATCTCCTTGGCGTGGAAGGCAAGCTTGGCAATACGGATATGTAGATCTCCTTCTTTGTAACCGACTCTGTGTAACCCTAGCCCCCTCCGGTGTCTATATAAACCAGAGGGTTTTAGTCCGTAGGACAACATACAATCATACCATAGGCTAGCTTCTAGGTTTTAGCCTATTTGATCTCGTGGTAGATCAACTCTTGTACTACTCATATTATCAAGAATAATCAAGCAGGACGTAGGGTTTTACCTCCATCAAGAGGGCCCAAACCTGGGTAAAACATCGTATCCCCTGCCTCCTGTTACCATCCGCCTTAGACGCACAGTTCGAGACCCCCTACCCGAGATCCGCCGGTTTTGACACCGACATTGGTGCTTTCATTGAGAGTTCCACTATGACGTTGCCGTTCGTCATGACTGACGACGACTTCTCGGGTCATCAAAAACAGCCTCCACGTCAGCTTGGAATTTGCCGAGCAGATGGATCCAATTGAGCTCTCTTCCCTAAACGAGCTCTTGGATCGTATCGCCGCCTTGGGAGTCGCTACAGACTATGATCGGATTGGGCTTAAACCCGATCAAAGGGAGATTAACTCTTCACCGATCACCCATCATATTGCGGTGGTGGAGGAACAATGCGGCGATTCTTCCTCTATCTTGAGGACTAACTATGTCCTGATTACTGAACTCTCCGAGCCGGCCACCCGTTTATGGGAGGACATCACCCAAGCCCTAAACCTAGAGTCAGGTAGCGGGCCAGACTTATCGGGCAACATCCGGGAATCCGAACTTCCAAGATTGGAAACTCCTCGGCCCCTGGGTCTCAGATCGGGTAGGGGTTCGGACTCAAATCCACCCACCCACCCAGACATAAACGATCTTTCCCACATCAGGCAAGAGCCCCATGAAACAGTACATCATTATTGGGCCACATTCCTCCTTGTGATGAACAAGGTTAAGGACTGTCGCGAGGAAGATGCAGTCTCATTTTTCTGCAATAATTGCACGGACAAGGGAATCCTTAACGCCTTAAGTCGCCGTGACATATCACGCTTCGCTGACTTGGCGTCCATAGTACGAAAGTACTGCACGATGGAAAGCGCCTGGAAAACCGAAACGAAATTTTGGGATAATCCGGCTCGGAATATACACCCAGTCCGAAGTAAATGGGTGCACTATCATAACACACCCGAGTTAGTTACAAAGAAACAAAAACCCTCTACAGGGCATGGAACCGTATTGGAGGTATGGCTCAACGGCCCCTGCAAAATTCATAGTACAACGGATACCACACCAACCCACAGCCTTAGAGCATCTTGGGTACTCCTGCAGGTGGCCAAAAGTGGTGAGGATCTTCTCATCCCAAATACCATAGAGCATCATCCCGTGGATAACAATACGGTATTAACAGTCTTCGAAACCTTCGCAACAAATAATAGGCGCAAGTGAACACTCTGCAGCCTCGCCGAAATCTGCCACGTGGCAGAAATGAACCCTTGAAGTCACACGACTATTACCTTCAATTCCAGTGACGAACTTAAATTCCGAACAGCCCGAGCACCAGCTGCACTGGTCCTCAGTCCAATTGTGGATAGCTTTCGACTCACCAAAGTAATCATGGACGGCGGCAGTGGATTGAACCTCATCTATGAGGAAACTCTTCAAAAAAATGGAGATAGACTGGAACTGCATTGAGCAAAGCAACACAACCTTCAGAGGAATCATCCCCAGTCAGGAAGCACGTTGTGCCGGGAAAATCACACTAGATGTGGTATTCGGCACACCGGAGAACTATAGGTCCAAAGAAATTACATCCCAAGTGGCCTCGTTCAGTAGTGGATACCACGCCCTTTTAGGACGGGAGGCGTTCACGATCTTCCAAGCCATACCCCATTATGGGTACATGAAGCTCAAAATGCCCGGGCCCAACAAAACCATCACTCTCGCTGGTGATCTGGACACAGCACTCCGCGCCGAAAACAAAACAGCCGCATTGGCCCTCGAGGCATTTTCCGAAGCCCTTTCGGCCGAGGAGTTAACTGTGCTACGCTCCACAGTGGACAGGGACGACATGATACTTGACAAGAGATCCAAGTCCACCTCTTTTAAACTAGCGGATGAAATAGTCAAATTCCAAGTCCACCCAACGGACCCTACAAAAACAGCCTCCATCGGGGTACAGCTAAACCCCGCCGTGGACGCCGCACTACGAGAGTTCCTGCACGAGAGTTGGGACATATTCGCCTGGCACCCCTCAGACATGCCAGGAATGCCACGCAGGCTGGCCGAGCACAGCCTCAATATTCTAAAGGGATTCAAGCTGGTCAAGCAGACTCTTCGGCGTTTCTCTGAACCTAAGTGACAAGCTATGGGAGAAGAACTAGCCAAGTTATTAGAGGTCGGATTCATTAGAGAAATAAAACACTCGGACTGGCTAGCAAACCTGGTGATGGTACCAAAGAAGGACAAATCCTGGCGCATGTGTTGATTTTAAGGACCTCAACAAAGCCTGCCCAAAGGATCCCTTCCCCCTCCCCCACATTCATCAAATTATCGATGCTACTGTAGGACACGAGTCATTATGTTTCCTCGACGCATACACCGGCTACCACCAAATCAAGATGGCGGAGTCCGACCAAGCCGGAACCGCATTTATCACACCATACGGCCCCTTCTATTTCAACACAATGCCTTTCGGGCTCAAAAACGCCGGCATAACATATCAGCGCATGATTCAGACATGTCTGGAGAAACAGATCGGCAAAACAGTAGAGGCATACGTAGATGATGTGGTCGTCAAAACCAAGCATGTCGACTCTCTAATAGACGACTTGAGGCTCACATTCGACAACCTCCGAAAATACGACATCAAGCTCAATCCGGAAAAATGCAATTTTGCGTACCGGCCGGAAAGCTCATGGGCTTCATTGTCTCCAGTAGAGGAATTGAAGCTAATCCGGCCAAAATCCAAGCTCTGTCACAGTTGGCTACCCAAACAGACCTCAAACAAATCCAGAAATTAACTGGATGTGTGGCGGCTCTAAGCCGCTTTATCTCCCGCTTAGGAGAAAAGGCATTACCCCTTTATCGCCTCCTTCGGCGCACCGAAAACTTTGAGTGGACGGACGCTGCCACAGCCGGATTGGAAGAAATAAAAGCCATACTAGCAACCAACCCAATCCTGGCCGTGCCAAACATCAGCGAACCAATGCTATTGTACATTGCGGCAACTCATCAGGTTGTAAGCGCAGTGCTCGTCGTCGAACGAGAAGCGGACGGACATAAATTCCCCCTTCAAAAGCCGGTATATTATGTATCCACTGTCCTCACTCCATGCAAGTCAAGATACCCACATTATCAAAGATAGCCTATGCGGTATTCATGGCATCCCGGAAGCTGCGACACTACTTTTAAGAGTGTTCGATTACTGTAGCCTCGGAAGTGCCACTTAATGATATTATAAACAACCGCGACGCCACGGGCCGGATTGCCAAATGGGCCATTGAGCTCCTCCCGTTCGACATAACATACAAACCCCGGCGAGCCATTAAATCGCAAGTATTGGCCGACTTTGTCGCCGAATGGACGGAAGCCGAACTACCTAAAGAGTACGGCGCGTACTCCAATTGTATCATGCACTTTGACGGCTCCAAAATGCTGGCTGGTCTGGGGGCTGGCATCGTCCTGATGTCCCCAATTGGGGATACAGTCCAATACGTACTACAGATACTGTATACAGACTCCAACAACGCAGCCGAATACGAAGCCCTGTTACATGTTCTTCGGATGGCAGTTTCCATGGGCATTCAACGCCTGGAGGTGCGTGGGGATTCGAAACTCACAATATCCCAAATAAATGGAGACTTCGATTCCAAGGATCCGAAGATGGCGGCCTATCGAAATGTCATCCTAAAGAAGTCAGCTCGGTTCGAGGGGCTCGAATTTCACCATGTGGCTCGGGAAAACAATCAGGTGGTGGATACCCTCGCCCGCATCGGCACAAAACGCGATGCGATCCCCCCCCCCAACATCTTTTTGGAGAGGTTGTTTAAGCCATCCGTGGTATGGGAAGGGGAAACCGGTAACAATAGTCCGGACCCGGCCAAAATACCCGATACCGAACACTCTGACATAATCGGAGGCTCTGCCACCGAAATAACACCTTCATCACACGTAATAATGGCCATCATCGCCCCGTGGACAGAACCATTCCTGGCCTACCTAACTAGGTAGGAACTTCCCGAGGACCAAAATGAGGCACGCTGCATAGTGCGGCGATCTAAAGCCTACAGGGTCCACGAGGGAGAGCTGTATAAAAAAGTACTACCGGAATCCTTCAAAGGTGGATCTCCGGAGAGGAAGGGAGGAAGCTTTTGGCATAAATTCACGCCGGACTCGGTGGTCACCATGCCGCAGCCCAGACCCTTGTAAGCAAGGCCTTCCGTACAGGTTTTTATTGGCCAACGACCCGGGTAGATTCACAGGACTTGGTCCAACACTGTGTCGGTTGCCAGCTTTTTGCAAACCAAAGCCACATGCCACCCACAACCCTCCAAACAATCCCCATTACCTGGCCCTTCGCGGTCTGGGGGCTTGACATGGTTGGACCCCTTAAAGGGGGAACCCATAAGAAAAAAATACTTACTGGTCATCGTGGATAAATTCACCAAATGGATAGAAGCCAAACCTGTTAAAACGGCCAAATCCGGACCGGTGATAGACTTCATATCTGGGGTTGTACACCGTTATGATGTCCCCCACAGCATCATCACTGAGAACGAACTTCACGGCCGACGAGGTAAAACTCTGGTGCAGCAACATGGGCATCAAGCTCGATTATGCTTCAATCTATCACCCACAAACCAATGGCCAAGTTGAGCGAGCAAATGGTCTTATCATGAGCGGCATTAAACCCAGACTAGTGCGGTCCTTAAAGGAGTCTAACACGCACTGGGTAGAGGAGCTCGACTCCGTACTCTGGGGGCTGCGGACCACGCCGAATCGTACTACCGGATACACACCTTTCTTTATGGTGTACATCATAGAGGCGGTTATACCCTGCGACATAATTCATGACTCACCTCGAGTGCGCATGTACGAAGAAAGAGAAGCCGAGCTCGATCGGCAGGACAGTCTGGACACCCTGGAGGAGGAGCGTGACGTGGCAAAAGCCCGTTCCGCATTCTATCAGCAACAGGCTCGCAGATACCAAAGAAGAGAAGTATGGGCCAAAACTTATAACGTTGGCGAGTTAGTTCTACGCCTGCCGGAGAAGAAAAAAACCAAGCTCGGGCCCAAATGGGAAGGTCCCTTCATTATTGACCAAGTTCTGACCGGTGGAGCGTACCGTCTACGGGATGCATCGAATAATCAACTTGAGCCAAACCCATGGAACGCAGCCAGACTCCGAAGATTCTACGCCTAGCGCCGGACTCTATGTTCGTCTCTTTCCTCTGTCCATTTTTTGCATATACATTATATGTCTTTTTTCTCTTTCTTCCTTTCATTCTTTGTCAAGGCCTTCAAGGGCCAACTTGTGCCTCGCTTGCACACTATAGATGCGCTAACCGCGCTCATTATACCTGGGGACTTCTTACATAGAAGCTTAATTATTTATCTGGGCTTCATGCCCCGCACATGTGTTATTCTTCTGCATGTACCTTTTCTTCCCAATTATATGCATCGATATGACTTAAGTTTTGGCCAAGCTGGGTTGCCTGGCTCTTGTATTTATGCCCTACGTTCCCATTAATTCGGCTAGGGCATAAGGGGAGCTCCTCTGCGGTTGTTACTGCCGGTTCCGCCGGATGTGTACCTCAGACTGGGTGAAGCCGAAAGCTAGCGTTCTTAAGGGAATATTCGGTCGGTGACCAAAAGATGATTTTTCTTTATTTTCCATATGTGCCCCCAGATGTTTTTGCCTGCGTCTCCTCTCGCAATCCGGACATGCACTTTAGGGCATGTGTACCCAGGGAAAGGAACCCCTAACGGAACTATTATCCCTGGAAGATGTTTCTTACTACCCATGTAATATAACATAACTAGTTGGGTACTTGTCCGTTCAAGCACTAATGACCCCTACGCCTGGTTTCCACGCATACCCCGGTTCTTATATAAATGAGCGGGTATTCGGACACACTCCGGAGTATCGGGTCCGGAGGTTGAAGCGAAAAGGTCCGCCGTGACAAATGATTTACAATCCGGCTAGAAGGCATTATACATCTCACTTTAATTACATAGTCATGTAGACTGACTAAATTCCTCTTCTATACCATCCAACAGGCTGTCTAGCCTATAATCCTATTGGGAATACTTTGCGGCTAATTCTACTTGCCCATACACTAAGCTAACGGGGATCTCTTTCCCATTAGGCCCCACAGGTCCGACATCGGCCATGTGGTTTGGGTTAGCCTTGGTATATCATGTCTTCACCGTGGCCCAGGCTTCCCTGGCACCTTGACGGCAGGCCGATATCTTCCATAATCGGAAGCGCCGCCGTGCTCCCTTGAGCTTCTCCGCAAGCTCTCCAATGCCTTCTGGCAGGGAGACGGATGGCCACAAGGCCTGGGCAATACCTTGCATCACCTGCCGAACTTGTTCGTGCAGTCATGAGAACTCGGGTAAAAGATCACCCGCAGACCCGGGCATCTCCTCTGCGGGACGACCCGTCAGCATACCTGCAGACATAATTCTGTTAGCCAGCTTCTCCGCGGCCCCCCTCTTAAGGGTTCATCCAAGAACTTACGGAAAATTCCGCGTCGAAGCCGCTTATTCTCCTTCTCGGAGTCTGCAAGTTGGGCTCGAACATTCTTCAGTTCCACGCTCAGCTTGGTATTGGCGTCTTGGAGATTGTTTTTCTCCCGCCTGACCTCAGTCAGCACGCATTCGCCAGCCTTTAGCTGTCGTACGACATGCTGGTCCTCCGGATTCTCTCTGGATTCATCTGCAATATCTATTGTTAGATCTGTAGCCACACCGCACGCTATATGGTACCAATCATTCTTTGAAAGAAATGTTACCAGATGGGGACTTTTAGGGCTCCTTCAATGCGGCAACAGCGGCCCGAAGTCGGGTCTTGCATTCCTCCAGCTCTTGTGACAGTCGAGTATTCTTCTCTGTAAGAACCTGCACAATAGATGATCCTTAAATCAGTTCTGCTAACTGTTTCAAGTCTCAGGGGCTACTGATACATATAATCGTCAGATCTGCTTACCCGTACATCCCTTACATACTGGTCCGTGGCTCTGACTAGACCATTTTGAGCATCACGAAGGTACGCGTCTCCAGAATTGAAGGCATCAAATGCCTCTGGTGAGAAGCAAGCATCACGGAGTACGGCCCGGCGACGCCTATGATTCATGGCGCTCTCCACTTCTGAATTTGTAGCAGATAGTCTATCCGCATCCTCTATAGGGGGAGTATCCGGCGTCCGCCCCATCTTGGCTTCCGCCTCTATGTCCGGTCCTGGAGCCCGACTGGTGGAAGCATGATCGGCAGCCTCACCAGACATATTACGGCGAGCATTTTTTCTGTTAAAGAAACATGGACGTCATTACATTTTGAGAAGTATGACAACCATGGAGCGGGGTTTTCGTCATACCTCTGTGCCGGCGTCTCCGTCCCGACCGCCTTCCTTTTTGGCCTACCCGGCCTCGGTGCCTCTTGTTGGCGAGTTGCTACGGGTTCGGCACGGCGCCCCGAATGCCTTCCCTATAAAACACCATATGTATATGGTAGGTGAAGTATCTAAAAGGGGATCCTAGTTTTTGGAGTTGGGATTTTGGTTTTTCTTATGAGCAACGCAGGGAGAAGTCCGGGATAGTCGGCCGTAATGGCCACCATGGCGTCATCACAGCTCAATTGATAGAACTGCCGGTCTATCAGCTCCATGGATATGTCCGGATCTTCTTCGAGTCTGGGACCGAGGGCCCGGTCAGGGTCCTCTGGTTGTGGGGACGGGCTGTTAACCTCACTTATGGCTTTTCGTAGTTCCTACCGTAAAATGGCAAGGTGAGTACCTACGACAAAGAATGTGGGAAGAATGGGAGTAAGGAGATATAACTCACCCAGCTGGAGAATCCATCCCGTGGCTTGATGCGGATGAAATCCTCTTCCTCTCCCTTGAACAGCTCGGGCAGGATTTTTGCTAAAGCAGCAGCGTTGTCCGGACCCTTACGCCCGCAACGGGTGGCATCGTCTTCCTCGTTAAAACACCACAGGGGGTGCCCTCGATATTGAAGTGGTTGCACTCCCCGCATTATGCATATTGACATAACCTCGATTACTGTCAATCCTGATTGAGCCAGCGCTTTAATCCGGTTCATCAGGTAAAGGACTACTCCATTGTCTTCCTCCTGGGGGCTCCGTGGGCGCCAGCTTTGGCGTTTCTTCAGAGGAGTATTGTTGAACTCCGGAAGACCCCTCCGAGCAGGGTCCGGAAGGGGGACGTCCTCCATATAAAACCATTCCGAAGGCCAGTCCTCGGACGTCTTCTTCGGAGTACTGAACAGGTATCCGGTTTCGGCGATGCGCCATATTTCGGCTCCGCCCACTTGATAATGTGACCCCTCCTGTGTGCGGGGGACGAGGAAAAATAACCTTTTCCACAACTCAAAATGAGCCTCGCAGCCTAGGAATAAGTCGCAGAGGGCAACATAGCCGGCGATGTGTAATATGGAAGCAGGGGTGAAATTATACAGTTGGAGGCCGTAAAACTCCAGGAGCCCGTGGAGGAACGGATGAATTGGAAATCTGAGTCCCCTTAATATGTAAGGAACAAGGCATACCCGCTCCCCCGTAGAGGAGCTGGGGAAGCTCTCCGCTTGCTCCCTGCCATTGTAGGTGGCGAGCCCGGCTCGGACGGGAACTATATACGCCGGAGGGAGAAATCTCTTAGCCCGAAGTTCGACTAATCGACTGTGTGGGACAGAACACCTCTCCAAATCACCGGGCTTAGGGCTACGGGGGGGAGGAGGAGCTGCGGAGGTCGTCCATGCTGGAGTGGATTTTTTCGAAGCACGCTCCGCTGGATTCTCGCTGGGGGAGGATGATGTGGATTGGATCTAAGAATCCCCATCCCTTTAATAGACAATTTATTTATCTGGCTAGGGGGGGCGATTGTAAAACGCCATGGCCCTCATATTCATTCGATGCGTGGGAGATAGCCCTTATTGGGCGCAGAAGCCAAGAGGTCCAACATTTATGGGGCCGGACACTGCTTAACAAACATTCTAAATTTGGAGAGGAACCCGCCTTGCAATGCCGAAGACAATACTGCGTGTCGGACTTGCCGTCATTGAAGCCTGGTTCGGGGGCTACTGAGGGAGTCCTGGATTAGGGGGTATCCGGACAGCCGGATTATATCCTTTGGCCGGACTGTTGGACTATGGAGATACAAGATTGAATACTTCGTCCCGTGTCCGGATGGGACTCTCCTTGGCGTGGAAGGCAAGCTTGGTAATACGGATATGTAGATCTGCTTCTTTGTAACCGACTATGTGTAACCCTAGCCCCCTCCGGTGTCTATATAAATCGGAGGGTTTTAGTCCGTAGGACAACATACAATCATACCATAGGCTAGCTTCTAGGGTTTAGCCTCTCTGATCTCGTGGTAGATCAACTCTTGTACTACTCATATTATCAAGAATAATCAAGCAGGACGTAGGGTTTTACCTCCATCAAGAGGGCCCGAACCTGGGTAAAACATCGTGTCCCCTGCCTCCTGTTACCATCCGCCTTAGACGCACAGTTTGGGACCCCCTACCCGAGATCCGCCGTTTTTGACACCGACAGGTTGGATGAGATTTACCATGTAATCGAGTTAGTTTTGTTAGGGTTTGATCCTAGTATCCACTATGTTCTAAGATTTGTTATGCTTAATGCTTCTCACCAGTGCCCGAGTGCCATGATTTCAGATATGAACCTATTATGTTTTCATGAATATATGTGTGTTCTTCATCCTATCTTGCAAGTTATAGTCACCTACTACGTGTTATGATCTGGCAACCCCGGAGTGACAATTATCAGGACACTTCCCGGTGATGCCCATAGTTTGAGGAGTTCATGTATTCACTAAGTGCTAATGCTTTGGTCCGGTTCTCTATTAAAAGGAGGCCTTAATATCCCTTAGTTTCCATTAGGACCCCGCTGTCACGGGAGGGTAGGACAAAATATGTCATGCAAGTTCTTTTCCATAAGCACGTATGACTATATTCAGAATACATGCCTACATTATATTGATGAATTGGAGCTAGTTCTGTGTCACCGTATGTTATAACTGTTCCATAGTGAATGCCATCCGACATAATTATCCATCACTGATCCATTGCCTACGAGCTCATTTCATATTGATCTTTGCTAAGTTACTTTTCCGTTGCTACTGTTACGATTAATACAAAACTGATATTGTTACTTTTGGGACCGTTACCGTTACTTCCATACTATTTTGCTACTAAATATTTTGCTGCAGATATTAAGTCTTTCAGGTGTGGTTGAATTGAAAACTCAGCTACTATTACTTGAGAATATTCTTTGGCTCCCCTTGTGTCAAATCAATAAATTTGGGTTGAATACTCTACCCTCGAAAACTGTTGCGATCCCCTATACTTGTGGGTTATAACTTTCACATCATATAGATTTGTTATGATAAATGTTTATATTAATTTTTATAAACTTGGTCAAACTCTAATATGCAGAGTGAATAAAAACGAGGGAGTATTTGCCTTTCTAGAGATTTCGACAAGTGACTACACCCTAAATGAGTACATAAGGAGAAAAATGAGCGAATCTACACCGTAAATAAATACGTAGTTCTCTCATTTTCCTCTCCGCCCTGGTCGCGGTGCAAAATATTGAGTATACTACTACTGACTAGTCTCTTTTTGACACGCATTTACGTTGATATGGCTTGAATGCCAATGAGGCAGAGGGTAGCGGTTCCCGAAACATTGAACGGTCAATGATGCCTCCACATTCAATCAGCATGCATAGGTAAGTAATTGGAGAAGCAGAATGGAGCTAGCATGATGTGAATGCAATGCAGTTTGGACTCTTATATAAAAGCTCCCCACCACTCCAATCCACCTAATCCTAGTCTCTATGCAACACTACCCACTCCAATCCAAGACCAAGTGACTAGAGGCCACAAGCATCCATGGTGTTGATGGACGCGAGCGGCAGTCGGCTGTGCCGAATCGTTCAAGACGCCACCCTATGGCCCCGCACCGTGTAGAGTTTCTAGATGGTGCTGACGACCGCCAGCGTCATAGCCCTCGTCGATGCCGGCTTTTCCACTCGCATGTGCCAGATAATGGTCGACTCCATCCACAAGTTCACCGCCGCCAAGAAGTGCACAGACGACCTTGTTGTACTGCTCCAGCCCATGCACCCGCGCTCCTCGTTGCCTGCCACCCTCATCGGCCTCCAAGGTGACGGACTCTTTCAAGCACTGGTGGCTCTGCAGCTATCAGAGGTCGCGACAAAGAATGTGCACCTCGAGGCCGCACTCGCCACGCAGCGCCTCGCCATGCAAGAAACCATCAACCTGCACAACCACATCTACGAGGAAATCGTCTACATAGGCCACTACAAGGCCAGTGAGGACAGAAAGACGTTGGCCTTCTTATAGCGGTTGGAATCTTTGTACGCCATTGTTCAGAAGCACGTCGACTTGGCCACGAAAGCCGTTGCTACTTAGCTGCCGTTCGATGGGCCGGCGCCCTGAGTCAAGGAGGTGGACGTCGTCGATGGATGCATCTTTCTTCTTGCCTCCTGTAACCAGCACTGCATCGCCTCATGGCCTTAATGTTTTATTAGTTTATGCCATTTTTATTCCAGTCGTAAATGACATGTGTGATAGCTTGCTCTTACTTGGCGTTAAATATATGTAGTATCACTGTCTTCGACCTGGTGTACTACCTAGGTCCTGGTTTATTAGTCCCTTTTGTAATTTGTGCTAAATTTTGACCAAATATTTAACTCACAAAATGTTAGTCTATGTCAACAAAAATTATATCATTTGATTTGTATTTGAACATAGTTCTCAATGATATAATTTTGGTGACATGCATGAACCTTTTTTAGTCAAATTTATGGTCAAAATTTGGCACAAATTACGATGGGGAGGAATAAACCTGGACGGAGGTAGACTGGTCCGTCACCATCGTGTTTTGTGTCTAATTTTGACTTTTGCAACCCAACCTACATGGAGGGAGTGTTGTATATATTGGCATGACAATCAAACTTATATATATTCAAAACTGAGCGTTACTACAATTCACGAGTTGAAAACAAGATAGTGGAACAAGTACAGCAGGCATGTGCCATTCGCGTTGCACCCCCACATGGGCACGGTGCACAATGTAGTAAATTACTAGTCTCTTCTTGACCCGCATTTACATTGATATGGCTTGAATGCCAAGGAGGGAGAGGGTAGCGGTTCCCGAGACGTTGAATGGTTAATGATGCATCCTCAATTAGAATGTAGATGAAATTAACTGGAGAAGCTGAATATAAAGGCATCCCACCACTCCAATCCATCTACTCCTAGTCTATGTGCAACACTGCTCACTCCAATCCAAGACCAAGTGACCAGAACCAACAAGTACCTATGGAGGCGATGGAAGCGAGCGGTAGTCGGCTGTGCCAGATCATCCAAGACCCTGGCCTGCGGCCCCGCACCGTGCAACATTTCCCGACGGTGCTAGCAACAACCGGCGTTGTAGCCCTCGCCGATGCCGGCTTCGCCTCTCGCATGGACGCCATGATGGTCCGCTCCATCCGTAAGTTCACCGTCGTCAAGAAGCGCGTGAACGACCTTGCCGTACCGCTCCAGCCCACACGCCTAGGATCCTCATTGCCCGCCACCCTCATCGGCCTCCATGGTGACGAACTCTTTCATGCCCTGGTGGCCCTGCAGGTGCTAGAGGTTGCGACGAAGAATGTGCACCTCGAGGCCGTGCTCGCCGCGCAGCACCTTGCCATGCAAGAAACCATTGACCTGCACATCCACGTCTATTAGGAAATCATCTACATAGGCCGCTAAAAGGCCAGCAAGGACGGAAAGACATTGGCCTTCTTCCAGCGGCTAGAATCTTTTGACGCCATTGTTCATAAGCACGTCGACCTGACCACGAAAGCCGCTGCTACTTAGCCGCCGTTCGGTGGGCCGGCGCCCTAAGTTCAGGAGGTGGACATCGTCGATGGATGCATCTTTCTTCTTGCCTCCTGTAACCAGCACTGCATCGCCTCGTGGCCTTAATGTTTTATTAGTGTATGGCATTTTTATTCCAGTTGTCACATTTTCACTGTGAGGTGGGGCTGCAGTTGAGAAAAGCGACCATCGACAAATCCACCCCGCCCACCGCGCGTTGGCTGAGTTAGAATTAGAAGAAAGAAACGAGGGAGATGAGTTAGCTGTAGCATGGATGCTGTTGTCAGATGGGACTTGTGTTGGTAGAATAGGAGTACTAAGTACTCATAGCTCTTCTTTTTTAGGGAAAAAGTAGTCGTACGTCTAGTACCACTAGTTGGGTGCGTGCGACCTATACCTGTCATCACTTTAGGTCTCCTTTTCAAACCGCAGCTATACTTCATAGTACATTTTTTTCACGCATGTATCCTCCTATATGTACTCCTAGGCTATTTCCACGTGCTCCCTTTCGCCGACATGTGGGACATAGAGCATATGGGTCGTAGTGCACGCACGACTCGGATGATATGCAACCATGCCGATGTACTTTACATTTCAGACCTCGCGAATTACATGCAACCCCCCCCCCACAGAAGAATAAATAAATAAATGAATTACTACATGCAAACCGGATTATTTTCATAGAAACTGGAGTGCGTTCATTATATTTTGGACATAACACACTTATAAAAAATGACCGGACCTAAACCAGTCTTAGGGCCCCTTTGATTCGCAGGATACTGAAAACACAGGAATGGGGAAAGTATGATGGCGATGAACCGAGATGAGGAGGAAGAGGAGTAGTATTGTACATGCTACAGACTGGACCGTAGAACATTGTTTTTTATGGCCATATCACCACATTGTTTTCTACGGCCTATCGCCTGCTGGTTCACTGGGCTGCCATGGTTTGCACTCCTCCAACGTGAGTAGTAGTACTAGTATATACACAATATATACCACATGATTCTTTGCTCCTTCTTACGTACTTTGTCGACATGTGGGAGAGCCAGCATCCGGGTCGATGTGTCATGCACCAGATTATAGTGGGGAATGGAAGGGGGGCATCACCCTGGTTGTAGTGCCAGTAATTCATGACTATAGTGAGTAATCATATCACAAGACCCCGTCTTTCCAGAAGTAACGCGCCGTTAAATCACAAAGACCTACCTTTCTAGCAGTAAGTAGAATCCGCTACTCCCTCACCCTCCTTACCTCTCTGTCAAACCGCCTACGTGAAAACTGTCATGCGTATTGCCCGGGAAAAGCCCCGCCCTCAACTTTTAACTACTCATAGTATAATTTTGTTTCGATGAATTGTGCCATGGAGTAGAAAACCAAAAGAAAAATGTGGTACATGTAAACAAATACAGTTCAAGCTCTATCTAGCGATTCGGAATGTAAACCATGCATGTGTTTATATGTAAAGGTTACTTCAAAGTACTGAGTCCATTAATGTAATGTGGTCAAACTGTACCATCGATATCTCAAAGCCAAAATAGTTCGAGCTTGTTTGTTCTATATAAATACTAGTACTGTATGTTCATTCACCCACGGGGTTGTTCAATGAATGGAGGGCTGGGGAGAACAAGTGAACAATACTACTACTAGTAAGTAAGAGTCATACCGTTAGTCATGTTAAATAAAGAGTTTCTTTTCTTTAATGCCACGTACACAAATTGAAATGCTTATTGTGGAGAGAAAAAGATAATCACTCCACTATATATATAGGTAGGGGCCTGAGCGCTTGCTTTACTAGGGTTGCTCTCTTCATTCTCTCATCCTCTCCAGATCTAAACAAGATAGCAGTAGCAACATTTTCTCTCTGCTCAACGTTGGTCATAGATCCGGCCGGATCCCTCCAACCGGTGTTTGTAGAGGACTAGGTGCATCATCCATGTAGTCATCGGCGACGAGAGAGGAAACCCACAGCTGCTGACGAGTCCCGGTCCTCTGCCCGTGTTGTTCTCTCCGACACAGCACCTGCTCGAGAGTTCCTCTGACGCTTCTTCCTCCCTGCCGTATTGTGCGCAGATCTGACCTGCCACCACCGACATCCCGATGACCCTCAGGTATAAGTTCTTCAAAAGCGGCCTTGCTCTACTGCCCCAGCTCCCCACGTGTCTGCATGTGCATATATTTCTACTTGCAATAGCTCTTCCAAAGCCACCTAAATTTTTAGTATTATTGGAGGTAAAGCTACTTCATGCAGTCGAATCTAGGACTTGGTTCAAACAACGAAGAAAGGGGGGAAAGTTGTAGCATGAATCTAGGACTTGATTCAAAGAGGAAATAGCAGGGGGAAAGTAGTAGAGACTGGATACCCAACAAGTCTCTTGGTTGAAAAGGGAAATAAAGGGAAAAGGCAGTACAAACTGGATAAGGAAGTACAAACTGGATAAGGAACAGATATATTATTGGTTGAAAGAAGGATAGAAAGTGGCGGCTAGTGGACAAGTCAACAGAGTATGTCCAGGATTAGATTTGCTGCCCTCACATAGTAAAAGGTCTCCAGGATTAGATTAGCTGCCCTCACAAAGTATGAACAAACTCGGCATGACCACTTTATGCCTCCTTGTAGGTACATTGTGTTGATGCGTCCACTATCGCATGTCCTTATACCAACTTTTTGTTGTTGTTAATGTAAGGGCGCATTGAAAATGAAGTGATCACACTATTACCTTAAGGACATATCTAACCAGTATTATTGTTAATCTAATGCCTCCAGTGATATGATGCAATTAAACTGTCTTGCAAATGGTACTCCTGCTATTTTCCCCGGTATGATAAGTAAGTTTCTTCTTTACGCTGTTGAGTGTCCTGGTGTCCCCATGGTCCCATGCCCTTAAACCAACTCTTTAGCTGCTGTTGATCTACTATATCTGGTAAACAAGCAATGCCACCATGAAAGTGCTAGTTATCGACTAGAGGGGGTGAATAGGCGATGTTTACGGAAGTCTTCAAAACAAGAGGTATTTGAAGACAAAGAGTAGAAATGAACCTAGTGATATGCAGCGGAAGGTAGACTACACTAGACAGGACATAGTCAATTAAGAAATGAAGTGAAAGCACGAAGACTATCAGCAGCTAGGTAGTATGGATCAGGATGGAAGACAGTATGAAGCCAAACAGTTAATAGTCTTCACTCAGTGAAGTCAATCAAAACAGACAGGCATGCAATGACTTCACGAAGACAAACTGTAAAGTAAAGGGAAGTGAAGTGAAGGATAGAAGTAGTTGCTTGGTGAAGACAAGGATTTGGTAGACCAGTTCCAGTTGCTGTGACAACTATACATCTACTTAGGGAGGCTGAGATTTAACTCAGAACACCGTGTCTTCACCTTATTCCCCTTGAGCTAAGGATACCAAGTCCTCTCCCAATCACTTTGGTAAGTCTTCAAGGTAGACTTCCAAACCTTCACAGACTTCGTTCACTGGCAATCCACAATGGCTCTTGGATGCTCAGTACGCGACGCCTAACCGGCTGGAGGATTCACAGTCCTCAAGTGTAACAAGTCTTCAGGTCACGCAGACAGAAAGACCTCAGTGATGCTTAACACTCTTTGGCTCTGGGTGTTTTGGTCTTTGTCCTCGCAAGGATCTCTATCTCAAATGCTTCAGAGGTGGATTGCTCTCAAATGACAAAAGTCATGCACTAACTCTGAGCAGCCACAAATTTATGGTGTAGGGGGTGGGCTATTTATAGCCAGGAGGCAACCCGACCTGATTTATCCGAAATGACCCAGGGTCACTAAGGAACCAACATGTGTCCAACGGTCGGATTTCAAACACATGCGAGAGCTTGACTTGGGCTACAAGTAAAGATGACTCATCTGGCTCTGGATAAGATTTTCTCTCATTGTCTTCGCTCGAAGACATAGGATTTGGTTGAGCATCACTTCAGTCACTCTGACTTTGTTCACTTGGACCCCACTTAACAGTACGGTGGTTCCTATGACTCAACAAAGAAGAAAAGGAAACTACGAAACAATTGTGTCTTCGCACTCCATAGTCTTCATATGAATGTCTTCTCATGTTATAATCTTCATCGTGAATGTCTTCATGTACCACCATTGTCTTCACACATTTTTAGGGGTCATCTCTGGTAGGTAAACCGAATCAAGAAGGGACTACTACTTGTGTTATCCTGCAATTCTCACAAACACATTAGCCCCTCAACAAAGTTTGTCGTCAATACTCCAAAACAAACTAGGGGTGGCACTAGATGCACTTACAATCTCCCCTTTTTTGGTGATTGATGACAAACTGGTTGAAGTTTTCAACGGGGATAAAAGTATGTGAGAGTTAAGGATAAAAGATTGTCTTCATAACTTGCAAAAGGATCCCCCTGAAGATGTGCATATAAGTAGTTTGCATTTGAATGCAAATGCACATGGCAGGTTTTACTTTGTGGAGATCCTCTTCAACTCACGAATACAATTCATCATGCATGTATAAGTATAATGAAGATAAATGACATGCACAATGAAAAATAGGCGTATGCAGAATGACTTCATGCGACACTTATCACCGCTTCACAAAGTAGCAGCACAACATAGCAGACGACCATCAGGTTTAAGTGTTACAGCTCAAAAGCCAAAAAATTTCAAAACGAGAGTTGTAAGAACTTAGAAAAATAATGCAGCCACCCAGATGGACCCGCTTGAAGACTATCAACCTCATATGCTTCTGCCCCTTTTGTTAGTAATGACCAAAAAGGTTTGAAGACATGGAGGATCTACTCGTTCCCAGATGGAGTAGAAGATGGAGCAAGGTCGTCAGTGGAGTTTGGTGGTGCAGACGGGCCTGGCGCAGTATCTTGATGTAGTGCAGCCAGGGTTGGTGAAGTGGTGTCGTCTTCTTCATCGACGACTCTCGCAACAACAGTTGTAGCCGAAGATGAATGCCTAGAATCTTCAATGGACGGAGTGCGACGCCAGCTGGCATTTCGAGGAGGCCTGGAGTCAAACTTGAATTGCTTTGTGAAGCCATCTGCACACATATCATCTTTAGAACATAGCAGTGTGAGGCTCTTCTAGCACCGCCTACAGCCTTCATGTGCAACGGACGAGTTCTTGGTGGCCAAGTTGCGGATGTGATTGACATCCACCAAGAGACTCTGCATCTGACGCCTCAGCCAGTCATGATGCCTACCCTGCTTTTGATGCAAAGCCACCAGAAGCTCTCGGTCATTGTGTACACGAGGACGCTTCTGAGGCCTTTGAGCAATTGTGCTTGCAATGGCTTCAGTGTTGGCTTGATGCGGAAAGCGCATGTTGCCAGCCAGAGGGTATGCAGGAGTTGCAGCATTGGGCACAAGAATTCCTTCGATTGGCTGCGAGAAGCTTTGAAATTCAGCATTCTAAAGGTGGAGTGGCTTCTTTGCAGGCTCGGGGTTGATGGCTTCAATGGACAGATCAACTTCAGGCAGAAAAACAATATGGTTGCGCGCTAAGGGCTGATAGTCAATGGTGGAATGAAGCTTAATCAAGCGCATTACCCATGGTGCATAGAACTTTAGGCCAAACAGATCAATCCTAGAAGCAGCAAGTTGTCTGATGAAGAAATCCTGGGTGTTGAACATGATGCCATTGATGATATAAAATACCAAAGTCTTCATGGCGCCTTCAAGTTTAGCTTCAGAAGAATGTCCCTTGATGGGCGATAGAGTACGCCTCATAATATGATACACTGTGCGTGGCAAGTACTCAAGGTCCTTCACAAATAACTCCTTCGGGTATTCAACATCTTGTGGCAATGGCTTCATCATGCTAAGCATTTGGCTCATATTTGGCTCAGGCTTCTGAAAAATACTCTCATCTCATTCCTATGAAGTTGACAACCAGGTTCATATAACTCACCTGGAGTGGGTAGGGAAGTCAGCTCGATGTTGTATTGAGCTTTGGCTTCGTGTTGAACATCACCTGTCATCCACTCAAGGACCCAAGTCTTCGGATCCCTATTGTAGCCTCGAATGTGTAAAGTGGCATAGAACTGCAGTAGAAGCTCTTCATTCCTGTGTTCTTTGTTAGTCACAAAGGGTAGAGACCAACGTCCCTAAAGAAGTCAATAGCCTCTTTAAGACATGGCATCCCAGCCATAGCATCACAATCCATACGCTTGTGTGGAAAGATCTGGTCTTGATTGTACAGGATGCATGAGTAATAGCTTCGCTGCTGATGGCACCAAAATCTGTCAGAGGATATCTTGGGCTTCGTGTATAGGTTCTTAGCGCTGTCAAAGAAAGTATTGTGCTCTCTGAAGCTGAGCATGTTGAATGAGCCCTAAGTGGTGACAGCACTTGGAAGCCTTGGCAGACGTGGCTTTGGCTTCTGAACTTGAGGCCTATGCTCCACATGATAATCATACTGTGGCCCAGGGGCAGTGGGTGGAACCATAATAGGCCATATGATTGTGACAAGCTCGCCTTCATGATTGAATGCACACTCCATGGTATGTGGCCTTGGAGGAGGAATGGCGTCATCAGAGATGATAGGCGTCACGGTGGCTTCATCATTAACATTAGCTTCAGGCTCCACATTATCTTCAGCCACGACAGAGTCATTGGCTCTAGTGGCGTTGTTGGTGGCAGCCTCATTGTTTTCAACCTCCATCTGTTCAATGACTGGAGGGTCAGGCACGAGCACATTCTCCTCGAGAATGACTGGATCACTTGCTGGGGGTGTGGCTTCTCTTTCTTCTTCTTCGGCAGATGCAGCCGGAATGTCTTCAGCAGTCCTGGATTTGGACTCAAAGGAAGTCACAGAAGGAGTGGCTTCAGGAAACACTTAACATGTTACTGAGCTAGTGTGTTGCGCTTCTTCTTCTGGGATGCTCGACATGGAGACTTGTGGGCTGAGGCCCTTGCGAAGCCTGCGAAAAGCTGGCGACGCCTTTGGAGAAGGGGTGGTCTGTTCCATGCAGTCTTCATAATCAAGTGCTGAAGAGGTAACTTGAGTAGGGGGAGTTCGTGGTGTCTCATCTTGAACTGGAGTGTCTTGTTGTTGGCGCTCGGCCCATAAGTCATCTTGAGCAATTGGCGTCAATGGACGACCAATGCTAATAAGTCCACTACTCGTTGGAGCAGGCGATGATACCGACTGGAGCTCGAGCTGAGGAAGGACTTCATCATCATGCACATTGTCTTCATGACCAATGTGTTCAGCTGTAGTGGGGTCAACAACTAGAACTTATTCACTCCCTGGAGCCTCTGTGGAAGCCGGCTCATGGATCACAAGGTGTCATTCTTGGTTGGTTGAAGCAGGAAGAGCAACTAAGATAGGTTCAACTATGAGGGGCTCTGGTGCAACAACACGCTCTTTCTTTGAAGACTTTGAAGCCTTTGTCTTCAATCTCTTCTTGGAGGGAGCATCATCAGAGGTGTTCTTGAGCTTCCTCTTCCTGGCTCCGACCTCAGCTTGCCGTGTTTTCTTCATTTCTGAAGTTGCTGAGGGGACCTTTGGCTTTGAGCCTGTCATGCTGGCAGGGAAGGCAAGGCTTGGTCGATCCTGCCGTTGAGCTTCAGGTTGGGCTTCAGCAGCCTTCTTCTTTTGCGTGGCAGGCATCATGGGGTCGATGCCAGGACGCCTAAGAGCCTTTCGTTTCTCAGCTTCATTATGCGCTTGAACACATTTCTGCGCATAATACTTCTTGCACTCGCATGAGCCTTTGGCTTCTTCACGCTTCTTGTGGAATTCAGCCTTGAGATCATGCAACATGTTCTTGAAGATTTGCACATCAGCCACACTGAGCTTGGCCATGTGTTTCTTGAAATGCGCCTTCTCATGATCAATCTTGTTCTTGAGCTCGATGGTTTTCTGAGCTAAGGCCAATTCATTTGCAATAGCTCCATGAAAAGTGACGCTGATGTCCATTGGCAACTGCAAGTCATCAATACTGATGATTTGGTCATCGAACCATTCATCGATGAAGTTGTTCAGAATGTCAACATCAAAGAGGAGCAGATCATTGAAGATCTCCGCCTCTTGCTTGCTCTTGATCAGCATCTCTAGAGCTTCATCACCAAGATCTTCATCGATGGTGTCTTCCTCGTTGCGCAGAATGACAGCAGGAGTCATGTCATGCCCAGAAATCTTCTTGGGCTTCTTGATCTTCTTGGAGACACGAGACAAGTCTTCGGACTGCACACTGGGTTCAGGAGGTGTAGCCTTCAAGGGCTTCACAGGAGAAGCGGTTGGTGCAAGAAAGGGCTTTGAAGCTTTTGTCTTCTTATTCTTCTGCCTCGGTGGTGCTGGCGCATCTTCAGAGTCTGCATCATCAGCAGATTGATCCACCGTGGCCCTCTAAGAAGCAATGTGAGAGAGGAGCCTATCGAAGCTAGTGAATGGGCCGATGACATTGGCATTGGCTTCGCGAGTGCCATCCTGTCTTGGAGCAGAAGGACTGGGATTGAAGTTGAGTCCAAGCTCCTTTCTGTTCTTGGCAGCTGACTCGTTAGCAAACTGATAGTTGCGCTTGAAGAGATTGTCTTCACCACACCATAGCAAAGACGATGGGTCGGCATTTTCAGGCTGCGGTCCTCTGACCATGCAAGGATAGAAACCTTGAGCAATAGCTTCAGGCTTCGACTTAGGTTGCAGATTTCTATAGATAATATCGCCCCACGGGTGCTTAATAGCGTTCTTCTCAGCATATTCAGCAGTGACAAAGTTGTACTTGAACCACTGTTCTGCCCAATATCTTCAGATCCATTGAATCCAGGTCTTGTGCTGATTGTAGTTCTCCTCAGGATCTGTCTTGTATAGTTCATACAGATCTGGAGGCAGATCTAGAGCAGTATTTCCACGGTGCTGTCTGCTTTAGAACAGTGAAAGGCTTCCGTCTACTGGTCAGACATGAACTGGCTTCAGGGGAGTGAATGTGATGGTGTAAGAACTCTGCAAATGAATGCACACTATGAGAACCAAGGGATTCTCCCACGTACATGTACCTGTGACAGCATTAGAGATGCGAGGGAAGGGAAGAGGCCATATGCATCCTCAAAAGATTTTGAAGATAAATCAGTTTGAAGATATTGACCTCATAGAGCAAAGACATTCACTTATTTGAAGAGAGTAGGTTCCAGATTTGTACGAATCCAGGAATAAGTACAAGTGAGGAATCTAACTAGTTATGAAGCATTAGTGAATATACTTTGCAAGATATGAGATTCGGAAAGAGACAGATCCATATTTGGAAGAGTATAAACCACTTTGGGTTGAAGTGGATGGATTTTACATATCAAAAAGACTGTAAAAAGTGAGATTTATTTACCCAAAACGAACTGCTAGGCGAGGCGGAAGGGAGGCCGAGCAGTTCCAATCTCCCGCGCACTAACTCAACGGCGGAAGACACCTACTGCGGCATCGGAGAAGACGAGGTCCGCGGCCAGCGTGAGGACGATGTCGGAGAGGTTGCGACAGTTAAGCACTTCATCTCCGGCGTCGATGCTAGCTAGCGGTGGCAATAGGGTTTGAGCGAGGTGGCGAGGTGGAAGAAGAGATAATGATCGCGCGAGATGGGTATTTATAAGAACTACAAAAAAAGACACATCCGTGACATTTTGGGCCGAACGATTGTTTTTGTCATACTTATGACACTTCTATGACGATAATTGTGACAAAACCCGGTATCATCATAGATGTGGTGGGGTCCTACTTATATTACAAAAAAACATGACAGAAAATGGGCTTTTCGTCCTGGGCGGGCCGGAGACGCAGCTGCATGATATCCTTTGGGCCATCCATAACGGAAAAAACCATGGTAGAAGCTAGGTCGAGGAAAATATTGGGGAGTTCCCGGTAACCGTGGGTGGTCGAGGGCCGAGCGATGCGCGTTTCTCTTCTACGTACGCGCGTGTGTGTGAGGCATTGCACTTTTACTGAACTCGAGCGAGGCGTTGGGCTCTAACTGAACCCGAGCGATTGCACTACAGGCTAGGCGTTACTGAACCCGAGCGATCGATCAATCCCTTGCTGTTAACTGAAGCCGAGTGATTCCTTCGCTACTGCTACTAACTGAAGCCGATCGAACACTGCTGCCTCCTTCACTTGATGAACAATGAGCGTTGTTGGGGGATTGGATGAACATTTCCCGGTGGGGGGTTGGATGAACAGGACCCTGTGGTAGTAGAGGCCGTTGCCGCTGGATGAACAGTACCCCGATCGATCGAGCCGGTGGATGAACAAGACCCCGTTGAGGGCTGGATGAACATGACCTCATGGAGGGCTGGTTGAACAGTAGACGGTGGAGGGCTGGATGAATAGTAGCCTGTGGAGGGGTGGTTGAACAGGACCTCGTGGAGAGGGCTGGTTGAACAGTAGCCGGTGGAGGAGCGCGCGGTGGAGGCTGGATGAATAGGAGCCCGTGGATGAACAGTCACAGGTGGAGGCTGGAGGAGGTCGACGGTGGATGAACAATAGCCCGTGGAGGCTGGAGGAGGTCGACAGTGGAGATGAATAGTAGCCCGTGGAGTCTCGTTTTGCGGTATGCCACACCCCTCCCAATGAACAGGACCCCCGTTTCAACCGTAGCACTCCAACACAAGTCTGTTTCCTCCGTTTTGCGGTACGCCACACCCCTCCCGATCAAGAGGACCCCGTTTCCACCGTAGGAGGTCCATTTCCTATGTTTTGTGTTACGCCAGACCCCTCCCGATGAACAGGATCCCATTTCGAAAGTGGCTGGTCGAACACAAGGCCGTTTCCTCCGTTCTGTGGTACGCCAGGCCTCGTTTATGTTCCATCCAAGCCGGTTGGCTCCCGATGAACATGACGACGCATTCCGTTTCGACCCAGTCGGTTGCCTCCCCATGAACACGACGATGGTGCAACTTCTCCGTTCCAACCCAGCCATGTACACGAGCCCTGGCCGTACGTATGCGCGACTAGGCGTTCGAGACCCCACCCCTATGGACGTACGTGGCTGTATTTTCTTTATTTCACCCTGGCCACTATATGTACGTGTACATGCTGCGTGCGCGCCTCTACTACGACACGTGTGCGCCTCTACTACGACACGTGCACGCCTCTACATCGACCAGTATGTACGTACACATTCGCGACCAGAATGACAATGCTACGTACGCTTCGATCAGGTGGGTCCCGACTGTCAGACACTTCCTTGAGTGCAAAGATGTAGCTGGTGGGTCCCGGCAGTTAGGGGGGACGTTTTTACGTGAAATACGATGGCCCATCCGGTGGGTCCTACTGTCAGGTGGAGGAATAATTATTTTCGGCGTAATAAGGAGGCACTTCCTTGCCGCGGCCCGTCGACCCAGCTGTCAGCCTCTCCACGTATAGTACTCTTCCGATGGGAGTCGTTCGTTGACCACATTGACCACGCCGCACCGAGAGCACCAAGGCGGTGGACGACCGCGAGGCCTAGGAAGGGGACGACGCGGAGCCGGGGAAGACGCGGAAGTGGATGCCCACGCGGAGAGGAGTACGAGGGTTCACTGGTTCGGCTCCGGTGTGAGGTTGCCGTCACCGCGGGGTCTGGCCAGCGATGGGAGTAGTAGGGGCGGTGAGGCCTCCACGACAGCACAGCCGGCCACGGGAGGCAGGAGCAGGCGGCACGACTCGTGCTGCTTTGGGCGGCTGGAGCAAGAAGACCAAAGGTTGAAGAAGCACGATGGCCGTTGGATAGACATCGTACGGTCACTGGAGCTAGAATCGTTCATATTGACTAAGTTGAAAAAGCCCTCCATCCCCATCAACTTAGTAGGCCCACATGTCAGCCTCCCACTATGATGGGTCCCAGCTAGCAGGGGGAGTATTCATTTTTTCTCCGTAATAAGGAGGCACTTCCTTCCGTGCGAAGATATAGCTGGTGGGTTCGACTGGTCAGCGGGGGGAACGTTTTTTCGTGAAATACAGAGGCCCTTCTGGTGGGTCCCAGATATTAGGTGGAGGAATCATTATTTTGTGCATAATAAGGAGGCATTTCCTTGTTGCGGCTATGGACCCAGCTGTCCGCCTCTCCACGTAAAGTCCATGTATGATGGATGTCGTTCGTTGACCACGTTGACCACGGCGCGCTGAGAGCACTCGGGCGGTGGACGACGGCGAGGCCTAGGAAGGGAGCGACATGGAGCCGGGGAAGACACGGCACTGGCTGCCCACGCGGTGGGGAGTATGAGGGTTGACTGGTTCGGCTGTCGTCGCTGGAAAATAACAGGAGGTGTGGGTGAGTAGAGGGATAGCCAAGCCAGGGATGTGAGTATGGTGGGGCCGTGAGGCCTGCCCGGCAGCAAAGCCAGCCACGGGAGGCGGAAGCAGGCGGTTCCGCCGGCGCTGGTTTGGGCGGCTGGAGCAGGAAGATCAGAGACTGAAGAAGCAAAATTGCCGTTAGATTGACATCTAACGGTCTGACGCTGGTAGAGTCGATTGTTTACTAAGTTTCTTTTTTTGAGAAACCTTGTGTACGCATGAACTTAGTAGGGCCACAAGTCAGCCTCCAAATCTGTGGCAGATAACATAGAGCCCATTTGCTATTTCTTTAATAATTTGCAGCCCATTTGCTAATTCTTAAGTAATTTATTACAACCCATTTTCTGCCCAGGACCACGGTCAAAAAATTCAACCTTATTTTGCATATTTCGGTGGAGTCCGAACTGTTGAAATCCTGAAATGATAAACATTTCTTTAAGAACTTATTGATTTGCCAAAAAATTTGTTTTGTTTTTGTAAGCAAACAAGATGTGGGACAATTGAGTTGGTTTAAGGGAAAACCAGTGGTAAAAAAGTCAGCGCTGGGAGGGAAAACAACAACAAAAATAAGGATGTAAATATGAAAAGGGAACTCTATTTATTTTCAATATAATGATATGTGTATATGAACTAGTAAAACTATATGTAGAGATTAGAAAATGGAAGTAGGACATGGCGTTTCAAGAGGAAAATAGAATTGGGTTGTGTGTTTGATTCAGTACAAAAACTGCCTGCGGATGTTGTAAGACAAAATATAACTAATGCTCGGGGCCAGAGGCCAGTAGATACTTGTTGGATCTTTGTGCCTCGTTGTCGTCATGGGCTAGGCCTGTTAAAAACAAAACCAAGCTTGGGCAGTCTATAGCCTAGTTGAAACTTGCTCGACCTGAAAAAACAATATACCTGCTCAATAAATGAGAGAATTCTGCAAGTACACACTGATAACTGGGATGCAGCAGGTATATTGTTTTTTCATCGTGATAATAAGTTCATGCACTTGTTTCGAAAAATTTGGAGAACTGGGAATTCAAACGACAGGTGCTTATGCTACCCATCAAATAAAAATCAGGTGCCTAAAAATTCGTTTTGAAACAAATGATTCAGTTGTATATCCACGTCGACCCTCAGCATGATGGTTGGAAGCAAATGCCAAGTTCATACCGAAAGATCGTTAACAGCAATACCAACTTGCGGACGACAAGGTAGTACTAGTACCAATACCAAACTAGCTTATAATCTTTTTAGTCCTGGCCCTAGTGTTCGTCTGGTTGAAAATCTTGCAGAGGACCAGCTCCCGCTCCTTCTCTTGCTCTAGGTCCCCAAGGTGGTACTGGTGCATCACCCAGTTGGTCCTCTGCTGGTCAAAGTTCTTTTTTTGCGGGAATGGTCAAAGTTCTTGTTGGTGTGCAGCACCAGAACCTTTTTGCTTCCCGTCTGCTGGCCATTGACCATCACCGGCAAAGTATTGCCGGTCTTGTGCCACATCGCGCACATGCAGCACTCCGACTGTATCTTGCGACACGTCCACGTGCCCCTTTTGAACACCTTGGAATTGCGCTGGAAGAAATGCTTGCTTAGGCCACTCAGTGTGATACCTACAGTATTGTCGAATACAGGTTTTAGTGTATGTAGTTGGCATTTTCATTACATGTTTGGCATGTTGCAGTCACTTGTTTCACTTTTTATTAATTGTCAAATTGTAATTGCTTCACTAGGTCTGCGTTTAAAAAGAAAAATAGAGCTATAAACAAAGGAATATGTTTGTGCAAGTAGACGGCCGATCGGTGTCTTACCTGGAAGTTTCTCAGGCTGGGTGTATCATATGTTGTGCTCGGTGTCGATGGTTGGTATGAACAAATCGATGAGAGGGTGAAATCTCGTGTTGTTAGCACTCACTTTGGCCTCAAGGTGCTCGATCAGCTCCTGATCCGTGGGATCGAACTTGACGCCAGCCGGCAGCACCGGCCAATCCTTCTTGGAGTTGCATCGGTTAATTCCAGTTATATGGTACTCAATGTATGATATATCGACTATTTTAAGTGAATGATGAAATATTTCGACAGATAAGTGGTAGTACTCCAAATCTGAAGTCCACAATACCCGAACACACCGCTGGGATTCTTGTGTCACCTCACTCGCAGTGTGTTGTCACATCAATTCAATGTGAAGACATGACGAATAATTTGACTGATGTATACTAGTACTGCTATTGTACTACTTACTAGTCGTATTTAGTGTCACATTTTAACCATAGGTTTAACTAACAAAATGTCAATGCATGTCACCGAAAGTTATTCCATTGGAAACTATGTTCAAATACGAATAAAAGGATATAATTTTTGTGACATGCATTAACATTTAGTTAGTGAAATTTATGGTCAAAATTTGACACAAATTACGAAGGGGACCAGTAAACTAGGAGGGAGGTAGTAGTACGTGTAGCGCAATATACGGTATAGAGGACTAGTACAAATTTAGAAATGGGGTAAGAAGTTACAAGGTTGTGCGACAGACTTTGTAGGCTACATGAGTAATACAAAATATAATTCCCATTAGACAACACTATTCTGATCACGGCATCAGAATAATATTCTGATCACTACCAGAACTTCCTGAGTTACACGCCTGAACTTCTCTCTGTAGGAACCCGACCTTCCTACTATCTTCGCAATCGTGTCTTCTCACATGAATTATTCTGGTTAGTCGTGTTCTATATGATGTAGGTCTAATCTTGAAGCAGGTTTTAGCAACTAAATGCCCGTTTTAAATAGGAATCTTGCTGGCTGGCGGATTTTGCTCTCGGGTCGTGATGAACTCACGTTTTTTGCAATTTTACTGCCTGAGTGGTTCGACCTAAACTTCCCCCTGTGCTAGATTGAACTTCCGCCAACATTATCCAAAAGGGGCTTGCTATATAACATTGAAAATCTATGGACACGAGTATCATGGCCCAAGTTAATTTTTTGGCAAAATGTAAGCGGTTTAAGATCAGTTTTGAAAACCGCTTTTTCTTCATACAAAAAATGTGAATCATATTTTCGATCACATTTCTGACCCGTTTATCGGAATGAGGTAAATAATATGGCGTCGGAAAGCTGCTACAAAACCGCTCCTTCCACATGTTGAAAGTTTTCCCTAATTCCATATGGTTAAAGAGTAATTTGGAAAACCGTAAATTTTCACAAACCCAACAGCCGAGTTTGTATTTTTGATGTCATTTCTAAATGGCTAGTCCAATTGACGCAAATGATATGACGTTGGAAAGCTTATAAAAATGCGCTACTTTCTCATGTTGAAAGTTTTTCCTAATTTTGAAGGGTTTAAGAGTAATTTAGAAAACGGTACAAGTTCCACCGAGTTGGTATTTTTGAGCTAATTTTTTAACCGTACGTCCGAATGCAGCAAATGATCTAGCGTTGCAAAGCTTGAGGGAATGCGATACTTTTTGGTATATATTGTTTCTCCCAATTTATTACTTTTTTAAGTCAATTTTGAAAATGGCTAAAAACATATTTTCATCATAATTTTTACAAATTTTATCAGAATGGAGCAAATAATATACAGTTCAAAAGATACGGAAAATGCAAAACTTTTTCATGTTGATGGTTTTCTCTAATTCCTAGCCATTTTCAAGTAATTTCGAAAACGGCGAGATCATTCGTTCTGCCTTCATCGCGAACCAGATTCTTCGAAAATGCACCGCGTGAAGAACTTGAACTTCTCGGCATGTCTACTTGAACTTCACTCTGTTTTTCACGGGCTTTTTTTGCCCGTAGCTCTCCATCCACTCACCGGAATTGAGCAAGTGATATACCGGTGGAAAGCTGCTGCAAACACACAACTTTCCTGTGTTGATCAATTTTTTCATACTCGCGATGGTTTTAAAAGTTTTTCATCTGAAATTCATTCAGTGTAGTACTCGAACTTCCTGTCGTTTTCACGTTGAACTTTTGTGACGTATTTTTGTTTGTAATTTTCTCATCAATTCGTTAGTGTTACACAAATGATATTCCCTTTTGTACAAACCTCTCTCACAATATATTTTTTAACTATCTCCGACTGAGGACTTGAACTTACACAAAAGATATTCTTGTAGTTTTGAAGTAAATTAGAGAATGACGAGATAATGATTTCTGTCTTCATCAAGAATGGAAATGCACTGTGTGAAGTAGTTGAACTTCTCGGGCATGTCCGTTTGAACTTCACTCTATTTTTGACGTGCTGGTTTTTGCCCGTAACTCCCAAACCACCTACCGGAATTGAGCAAATGATATACCAATGGAAAGCTGCTGAAAACACACAACTTTCCTGTGTTGATCAGTTTTTCATACTCGCTACGGTTCAAAATATTTTTTTAATGCGTAAAAATGTGTTTTTAACTGTATACATAAAACTTTTAAACCATTCATCGGAATATAACATATAATATACCATTGGAAAGCTTATGAATAGCAGCAAGTTTTTCATGTGGACAGACATTACAAATTTTTATCATTTGAGAGCAGTTTTAAAAATGGCAAAAACAACGTAGTTTTTTGCCTGTTTTTTACATATAGTTGAAGGTCGGACGTCACGCACTAGAGATCTTGAACTTCACCGGGAGGAGCACGTGAACTTCTTGCAACAAACCTTTTAAGATTTTTGTTTTCTATTCTTATATTGTTATCTGAAACGCATTCCGTGTAGTACTTGAACTTCCCGTTGTTTTCACCTCGAACTTCTGTCACGTATTTTTGTTCAACCTCTCTCACAATAATTTTTGAACTTTCTCGGGCTGAGCACTTGAACTTCTAGCAACAAACTGTTAGCCTTTGTCTTTTCATCCTTTTTTCTTCATACAAATACACACTTTGTAGTACGTCAACTTTTGGCAGTCATCAATATGAACTTCTCTAGGTTATGTGAAAATATCTGAGTTTTTATAGACATTGAATCGCTCTACCTTTCTTATTTGAACTTCATTGTGTATTCTTAGAAATGTGAAAATTGGAGATTTTTTTGAAACTTCGAACTTCTTCGTTATTTCGAATTGAACTTATTGGTTTTTCTCTTTAGTAACTAGAAAATCCAAGTTTGTAAAACTAAATAAGAAACTGCTCTATCTTTTCTAATTGAGTTTATTGGTCTTATTCTTTAGTAACCAGAAAAATCCAACTTTGTAAAAATAAATAAGAAACTACTATGTTTTTTTCTAATTGAACTTCTTCGTTTTATTCATTAGTAACGAGAAAACTTGAGTTTTTATATACATCGAACTGCCTAGTTTTTAAAAATTGAACTTCTTGGTTTTAATCTTTAGTATTGGGGGAATCTGAGTTTTTTACATACAGCAAATAGCTTCATTTTTTTATTTTGGACTTCTTGGTGTTATTCATTAGTAACGGGAAAATTCCTATTTATACAAACAAAAAGTTTGTTATTTTAATGTGAGTTTCTTTGTTTTATTATTTAGAAATAGGAAAATGTGTTGTAACGCCCGGATAATTAAGCTACAGTGATTCCCCGCTAATGATGCCACGTCACCACGGTTACTGTGGTAAACTCTCGATAGTTCAGAACCGAAACAAGTTCAAAATTCAAATAAAAGAAAACAATAAAAGTTTTCAAAAATTAAAACAAAAATGTTCGGTGGTTGCCAAATATTACAAAGATAATTATGGTGTAAGGTTCACCATTTTATAAAATGCCTAAGTGTTTATAAATAAATAAAAACAGAAAAGATAAAAAAAACAGAAAACAAACAAAAAAATATAAAAGGACCCCCCCCCCACTGGGCCAGACGGCCCAGCCGGCCAGGCCACCACCGGCCCAACTGGGCAAAGGCCCAGCTGGCCACCCCCCCCCCCCTTAACCCACACCCCCGAAACCCTAACCCCACCCCGTCGCCCCACTCACCCCCCCACTCCCCACCTCTCCTCTCGCCCCCACTCCCCCCCCCCGATCCAATCGGGATCGGGCCCGAACCCATCGCCGCCTCCCCGACGCATCACCGGCGCCGCCCCGTCCGTCGCTCGCCGTCGTCCTCACCCCCTCCCCCTTTCCTGGACCGGAAGGGGCCCCCCTTCCGTCGCCGCCACGCCAACCCCCGCCGTCGCCGCCTGGAACGCCGCTTCGCCGCCCGCCTCCTCATCTCCGCCCCTGGCCTCCTCCTCCTCCTGCTGCCTCAGGCCGCCGTCGTTCGCCACCGCGTGCGCGCCCGCTACCACTGCCCATGTCCGCCTCCCTCCCCCCCCCCCCCCCCGCTCGCCGCTGCTGCCCGTTGTGGGCTCGGCCGTGCGCTTGCGCCAGTCGCAGCCGCTGCCGCCCTTCCCCGTGGCAGCCCCGTCTTCTGCCACGGCTCCGTCGCGCCGCCTAGTCCGCTCCCCGGCCGACTCCCCATGGCCCGTGCCTCGCCGTGCCTCGTCTCCGCTCGCCGTGGCCCCGACTGGCTACGACCAGTTCGGGCGCCCCGCAGCGCCCCAGCGCTCGTGCCCGCAATGGCCATGGGCCTATGACAGCCGGGCCCCGCGGCCCCAAAACGTTTACAAAAAAATATAAATGTTAAAAACAAAGAAAAATAATAATTAAATAAATAGAATTAATAATTAATTAATTAAAGAATTAATTAACTTAACTAAACTTGGGTTAATTAAACCAAACAATTAATTAAACTAATTAATCATAATTAGATTAACCAAATAACTAATTAAACTAACAGCTGTTAGTTAATTAAATAGTCAATGACAGTGGGGCCCACCCCCTAATTAATCATGTTTAGGTTAATTAAAATTGATTAATCAAATATGACACTGACAGGTGGGACCCATGCGTCAGGTTGACCTGGTCAACTGCTGACGTCATGCTGACGTCATGATGACGTCAGCAGACACTATTCTGGATAATGTTGATTAAATTAAATAAATAAATCCTAAAAATGATTTAAATCTTTTAAAATTTATATAAACTAAACCGTAGCTCGGATGGAAAAGCTTTGTACATGAAAGTTGCTCAGAACGACGAGACGAATCCGGATACGCAACCCGTTCGTCCGCCACACCCCTCTAACCTATCGAACTCGCAACTTTCCCCCTCCGGCTCCTCTGTCCGAAAACGCGAAACACCGGGGATACTTTCCCGGATGTTATCCCCCTTCACCGGTATCACCTACTACCGCGTTAGGGCACCTCTAACGCCGTAACTTGTCTTTTCATGCATCACTATGCATATGCTTGCATTATATTTATTGTTTCTTCCCCCTCTTCTCTCTCTAGACACCGAGACCGACGCCGCTGCTACCCCGTACGACTACGGAGTTGACGACCCCTCTCTCTTGCCAGAGCAACCAGGCAAGCCCCCCCTTTGATCACCAGATATCGCCTACTCTTCTCTATACTGCTTGCATTAGAGTAGTGTAGCATGTTACTGCTTCCCGTTAATCCTATACTGATGCATAGCCTGTCCTTGCTACTACTGTTGTTACCTTTACCTGCAATCCCAATGCTTAGTATAGGATGCTAGTATTTTCATCAGTGGCCCTACATCCTTGTCCGTCTGCCATGCTATACTATCGGGCCGTGATCACTCGGGAGTTGATCACGGGTATATACTATATGCTTTATACATGATACATGTGGTGACTAAAGACGGGTCGGCTTGTGGAGCACCCGCGAGTGATTCACGGATTGGGGGCTGAAAGGACCTTTGTCCCAACGGCCCTCTGTGTGAATCTTTGAGGCGGAGCGACAGGGCAGGTTCCGACCACCTAGGAGAGAGGTGGGCCTGGCCCTGGTCGGCGTTCGCGGATACTTAACACGCTTAACGAGATCTGGGTATTTGATCTGAGCCTGGCCATTTGGTCTATACGCACTAACCATCTACGCGGGAGTAGTTATGGGTATCCCGGCATCGTGGTATCAGCCGAAGCCTTCTTGACGTCAGCGACGGAGCGGCGCGCGCTGGATTGGACTGGAACGCCACTAGGCTAGGTCTGCTTCTGGCCGCCCACGCAACGTGCAGGTGTGCTAAGGGCGATGGGCCCAGACCCCTGGGCGCTTAGGTTTAGACCGGCGTGCTGACCTCTCTGTTGGTCTAGGTGGGGCTGCGACGTGTTGATCTTCCGAGGCCGGGCATGACCCAGGAAAGTGTGTCCGGCCAAAGGGGATCGAGCGTGTTGGGGTATGTGGTGCACCCCTGCAGGGAAGTTAATCTATTCGAATAGCCGTGATCTTCGGTAACAGGACGATTTGGAGTTGTACCTTGACCTTATGACAACTAGAACCGGATACTTAATAAAACACACCCTTCCAAGTGCCAGATACAACCGGTGGTCGCTCTCTCACAGGGCGACGAGGGGAGGATCATCGGTTAGGATTATGCTATGCGATGCTACTTGGAGGACTTCAGTCTACTCTCTTCTACATGCTGCAAGACGGAGGCTGCCAGAAGCGTAGTCTTCGATAGGACTAGCTATCCCCCTCTTATTCCAGCATTCTGCAGTCCAGTCCACATATGATACCCTTACTCCATTTGATACCCATGCATATGTAGTGTAGCTTCTTGCTTGCGAGTACTTTGGATGAGTACTCACGGTTGCTTTCTCCTTCTTTTCCCTCTATCCCTTCTACCTGGTTGTCGCAACCAGATGTTGGAGCCCAGGAGCCAGACGCCACCGTCGACGACGACCCCTACACCGGAGGTGACTACTACTACGTGATGCCCGCTGACGACGACCAGGAGTAGTTAGGAGGATCCCAGGCAGGAGGCCTGCGCCTCTTTCGATCTGTATCCCAGTTTGTGCTAGCCTTCTTAAGGCAACCTTGTTTAACTTATGTCTGTACTCAGATATTGTTGTTTCCGCTGACTCGTCTATGATCGAGCTCTTGTATTCGAGCCCTCGAGGCCCCTGGCTTGTAATATGATGCTTGTATGACTTATTTTAATTGTAGAGTTGTGTTGTGATATCTTCCCGTGAGTCCTTGATCTTGATCGTACACATTTGCGTGCATGATTAGTGTACGGTCAAATCGGGGGCGTCACAAGTTGGTATCAGAGCCGACTGCCTGTAGGAATCCCCCTTCCGCGCTCCTTGGCCGAAGTCGAGTCTAGACATTGTATAAACTTTTACTAACTTGGCTGTGTACCTTATGGGCCCACGTCGCCATCGGGTGGTACTAGGATCTTTTACTCCTCGACCTTTACTCTGGGACTCTGAACTCCCTTCTACTCGGGTTAAACGAATTTACTAACTCTGACACTAGGATCCCGTTACGACATTCACCCCAAAGTTGGATAAGCCCTAGTTATTCTTTAGAAATGTATTTGAACATTATCCACATTGTCATTTGACTCCAGTGAAAACATCTGTGTTTTCAGATGGAACCCACGAGGCAGGTCGTGCGCCACACGACGGCCATTGGTGCCTCAGGATCACCTGCTGTGTTGGCTGAGATGATGACCTATCTGGGTTATCGTTGGCACCCTGAGTACACCATCTATGAGGAGTACCAGGACTTCAACCAGGAGCAGTACCGTGCCATCGTCCACCTCTACTCTCGGGAGTATGACTCCACTACCATGCTGCACACTGCTCATGGTGTTGGAGTGACTATCGATATGGCGGTCCACGATGCTGCTTATGCTGCTCTGACACGTCTTCGTGGAGAGTATCAGGAGTTGGACACCTCCCCCTTCAGGCACATTGCTATCGCATCCGATGTTGGTGCGGAGGGTTACTACACTGCTGCCTACTCCACTATCACCCGAGAGCCCTTCTACCATCAGAACCTGGTTCTGCATGCTGATGGGCTGGATCGAGCTAACCGAGCTCTTCGCCACGAGTTGTACACCACTCGTCAGAACCTCTACCGTGCTCTGACGATGTTGCACCCCTTCGTCGGATCTGGGGAGCTGTCGCGTTCTGCTATCTACCCAGCCAGGACCGTGATGCCCCAGGGCGTCGGCTGGCCAGATGTGGGAGGCTACTCTCCTGCATTGGGCCCTCTTCTGCCACTTGAGCGTCAGGCTCTGCACCAGAGTACCCGCGGACCCCAGGTTGCCGACGTGGTGTACCCGATGCCACACTACCAGCTTTCAGGCTACAGCTACCTCCGCAGTACCGCGTGGGACTGATGTAGACTTGCTTGCTAGTGTTAGATGCATTCGCCGCGAGCCTGCGTGCCGCCTATGATGTCTTAGTCTATGTACTGAACACTGTGTAACGAACTCTATGCATGATCTCTTTTGTAAGATATGCCGACTACTATGTGGTATCTATCGTGCTGCTTTCGTTGTGCATGTTTCATCATGAATGATTCTTGTTTTTACAATTCCTCAATGCTGAACTACCCCTGTTAAATATTAGCAGGATGGTTAGACCAGGTGGTCGTGGTCGTGGTGGCAACGCCCCACCACCGCCTGAGTACATGGCTGGTATGATCCAACAGCTTGAGATGAATCGCCAGTTCATGGAGAATATGATGGCTCAGTTTCCTCGCCCCAATATGAACCAGCAGCCAACCCCAGTAACTCTGCAGGATTTCATGCGCCTGAACCCAACTGTGTACCGCAGCTCAACTCAGCCTCTGGATGCTGATGACTGGCTCCGTGACATCACCTATGAGATGGAGTCTGCTGATGTAGCCCCTGCCAGCTATGTCACCTTTGCTTCCTTCTTCCTGAAAGGTCCCGCAGCTCAATGGTGGGACAGCCACAGGCGTACACTGCCAGCTGGAACAATCATCACCTGGCCAGACTTCCAAGCTGCCTTCCGTGCTCGCTTCATTCCTCAGGGAGTTATGGACTGGAAGAAGCGTGAGTTCCGCAACCTCACCCAAGGCAACAAGACTGTGGAAGCTTATCAGCGGGAGTTTCTGGACTTGTCCCGCTATGCTGAAGAGGACATTGCAACTGATGCACGCAGACAGGAGAAGTTCCGGGATGGCCTTCAAGCTGACATCAAACTCGCACTTCTAGTGCATGATTTTGCTGATTTCGCCACTCTGGTGAACAAAGCCATCAATGTCGAAACTGGTCTGCAGGAATACCAGAGCTCTCACAGGCGCAACCGTGACACGGGCTCATCTTCGGGCCCGTCCTCGCAGAAGCGCAAGATATGGATTCCCAATAGCTTGTACCAGCCGGATGCACCTACCCCAAGGCAGACCTACGCTGCACCTCGTCTGCCTACTCCTCCGACTAGGCGGCCAAGACTCCCAGCTCCACCACCACAAGCTCCTGTTCCCACTCCCAATAATGGATTGTGCTTCAGGTGTGGACAACCAGGGCATCGTGCTAGGGAATGCAACCAGAACCCGAATCAACTGGCCCTTCCAGCAACTGGCCGTGGAAGCAACCAGCCCCGCAGCAACAATGCCAAGTCTTATGGTCGTGTTCATGCCAACCACGTTGATCTGAGCGAAGCTCAAGACCAGCCTGCTACTGTGATGGGTACCCTCCTCGTAAATTCAGTACCAGCATCCGTTTTATTTGATACAGGTGCATCGCATTCATTCATGTCAGAAGGTTTTGCATGCTTGCACGACATTAAATGTGAGAACATGGATGCTTCACTATTAGTACACACCCCTGCGGGCCAATGTCGAACCTCCATGATTTGCAACGACGTCCCTGTAGAAATCGAAGGACTGGAATTCCTTGTCTCTCCCATCGTACTGAAGTCCTGTAGCATTGATCTCATTCTGGGAATGAATTGGTTAAAAGCGCATACTGCTTCTATAGTTTGCGCCACTAAGGTCGTCCATTTGCTACACCCTTCTGATGAAATAATAGCTTATCAAGCTCATCTAGTTCAGAACGCCGAGGCATGACTTTATGCCTTGAACGCGTTGAACGCTGCACCACTCGAGGGCATTGAAAACGTTCCCGTCGTTCGTGAATTCCAAGATGTATTCCCTGAAGAACTTCCAGGGATTCCCCCTGCTAGAGCTGTCGAATTCATCATCGACTTGAAACCCGGCACTACCCCTATAGCTAAGCGACCCTACAAGATGCCGCCGCATGAACTCCTTGAGCTTAAGGAGGAAATCGACAAATCTCTTGTCAAAGGTTTCATTCGCCCAAGTTGCTCTCCTTGGGGAGCACCTTCTCTCTTTGTTAGGAAGAAGGATGGAACAAACCGATTGGTCCAAGACTACCGTCCTATAAACCAAGCTACCATTCAGAATAAATACCCTCTTCCTCGGATCAATGATCTTTATGATCAACTGGCTGGTTCATCAGTGTTCTCCAAACTCGACTTGAGGTTGGGTTACCACCAGATCCGTGTTCGTGAAGAGGACATCCCAAAAACCGCCTTCGTGACTCGGTATGGATCATATGAGTACACAGTCATGTCATTCGGCTTAACGAATGCTCCCGCCACCTTCTCTCGTCTGATGAATTATATATTCATGGATTACCTCGACAAGTTCGTCGTGGTTTATCTGGACGATATCCTTGTATTTTCCAAGAACGAGGAAGAACATGCTGGACATCTGCGTCTTGTGCTAGAGAAGCTTCGAGAACATCAACTGTATGCTAAGTATTCCAAGTGTGAATTCTGGCTACCCAAAGTAACCTATCTTGGGCATGTCATCTCCAAGGATGGTATTGCCGTCAACCCTGAATGAGTTCAAGCTATTCTCGATTGGACTCCTCCGAAGAACGTCAAGCAAGTCCGAAGTTTTCTCGGTCTCGCCAGCTACTGCCGTCGATTCGTCGAGAACTTCTCCAAGATTGCCAGGCCCCTGACTAATCTGTTGCATAAGGGTGTCAAGTTTGACTGGACAGACAAGTGTCAGGAAAGTTTCCAGGCGCTCAAAGACAAGTTGACTTCTGCCCCCGTGCTTGCACCACCTGATACTAAGAAGGACTTCGTCATTTACTGCGACGCTTCCCGCCAAGGATTAGGCTGTGTCCTAATGCAGGAGCGCAGAGTGATTGCTTATGCCTCTCGTCAATTGCGCCCTCACGAAGAAAACTACCCGGTTCACGACCTCGAGCTTGCTGCTGTCATTCATGCACTGAAGCAGTGGCGACATTACCTTCTCGGTAATCGTTGCGAGATCTTCACCGACCATCAAAGTCTGAAGTATCTGTTTACTCAGCCAGATTTGAATCTACGTCAGCAAAGATGGATGGAGACTGTTGCAGACTTTGACGTGGATATATCATATACCCCCGGCAAGGCTAATGTAATGGCTGATGCCCTGAGCCGCAAGTCTTACTGCAACCACCTCCAGGTCCACAAAGTTCAGCCCTCGCTTACCGAAGAATTTAGAAGGCTGAACCTCCATATTGTTCCCCCGGGATCACTCGCTCCCCCTCCCGAAGGTTTCCCCAAACAGAACCTCCATGTTGTTCCCAAGGGTTCTCTCAATACCCTGGTTGCGAAACCAGATCTTGTGGACACCATCAAATGGATACAGAAATGTGACGATGAAGTCCTCAAGATTAAGCGCGACCTCAAAAGGGGAAAGCCCTCATTCTTCACGATCGCCGACGATGGCGCCTTGTATTTCAAAGGCCGCTTAGTGGTACCATGTTCGAAGAAAAACCTAGATAAGACTAAAAGGGTTATGCAAGAAGCTCATGATACGCCTCTGTCCATCCATCCTGGTAGTACAAAGATGTATCAGGATATTCGTCAAAGATTCTGGTGGTCTAATATGAAGCAGGACATTGCTCGTTATGTTGCTGAGTGTGACATTTGTCGCCGAATCAAAGCAGAGCATCAAAGGCCTGCTGGGACTCTGCAACCTATCTCTATTCCTGAATGGAAATGGGACCATGTTGAAATGGACTTCGTCACTGGATTTCCCAAATCGCAGAAAGGTAATGATGCTATTCTTGTCGTCATTGACCGGCTTTCCAAAGTTGCCCATTTTCTGGCGGTCAAAGAGACAATCACTGCTAGTCAGCTTGCTACTCTCTACATGACCAGAATTGTTTCACTTCACGGTATTCCACTGGTTATCAGTTCAGACCGTGGCAGTTTATTCACTTCAAGGTTTTGGGCGAGTTTCCAAGAAGCTATGGGGACTCATCTGTCGTTCAGTACTGCGTTCCATCCTCAATCGCAAGGGCAAGTTGAACGTGTCAACCAAGTTCTCGAAGACATGCTTCGAGCTTGTGTAATCTCATTCGGCAAGAAATGGGAGGAATCTCTTCCATATGCCGAGTTCTCTTATAATAATAGCTATCAAGCTAGTCTGAAGATGTCCCCCTTCGAAGTGCTATATGGACGAAAGTGTCGAACCCCTCTGAACTGGTCAGAAACTGGGGAACGCCCATTCTTCGGTCCGGATATTATCCAACAGGCCGAAGAACAAGTTCGCATTATTCGCGAGAATCTCAAGACTGCTCAGTCACGTCAGAAAAGTCAGTATGACCGTCATCACCAAGACATGGTCTATCAACCTGGCGAAAAGGCTTATCTTCGAGTTACACCAATGAAGGGTGCTCACCGCTTCGGGATCAAGGGCAAGCTAGCTCCTCGCTATATCGGTCCCTTCACTATTCTCGAAAGGCGTGGAAAGGTGGCATATCAACTGGAGCTTCCACCGAACCTTTCTCAGGTTCACGATGTGTTCCACGTGTCACAACTCCGACGCTGCTTCAAGGACCCAATCCGAGCAGTGGATCATGAAGTGCTCGAATTGCAGCAGGACCTCTCCTATAAAGAGCATTCGGTCCGCATTCTCGACCAAGCTGAACGCCGCACACGTCAGAAGGCGATCAAGTTCCTCAAGGTCCAGTGGTCGAATCACTCTGAAGACGAAGCCACCTGGGAACGCGAGGATCGCCTGCGTGATGAATACCCCGCACTGTTTCCTTCTACCTCCTAAAATCTCGGGACGAGATTTCTTGTAGTGGAGGAGTTTTGTAACGCCCGGATAATTAAGCTACAGTGATTCCCCGCTAATGATGCCACGTCACCACGGTTACTGTGGTAAACTCTCGATAGTTCAGAACCGAAACAAGTTCAAAATTCAAATAAAAGAAAACAATAAAAGTTTTCAAAAATTAAAACAAAAATGTTCGGTGGTTGCCAAATATTACAAAGATAATTATGGTGTAAGGTTCACCATTTTATAAAATGCCTAAGTGTTTATAAATAAATAAAAACAGAAAAGATAAAAAAACAGAAAACAAACAAAAAAATATAAAAGGACCCCCCCCCACTGGGCCAGACGGCCCAGCCGGCCAGGCCACCACCGGCCCAACTGGGCAAAGGCCCAGCCGGCCACCCCCCCCCCCTTAACCCACACCCCCGAAACCCTAACCCCACCCCGTCGCCCCACTCACCCCCCCACTCCCCACCTCTCCTCTCGCCCCCACTCCCCCCCCGATCCAATCGGGATCGGGCCCGAACCCATCGCCGCCTCCCCGACGCATCACCGGCGCCGCCCCGTCCGTCGCTCGCCGTCGTCCTCACCCCCTCCCCCTTTCCTGGACCGGAAGGGGCCCCCCTTCCGTCGCCGCCACGCCAACCCCCGCCGTCGCCGCCTGGAACGCCGCTTCGCCGCCCGCCTCCTCATCTCCGCCCCTGGCCTCCTCCTCCTCCTGCTGCCTCAGGCCGCCGTCGTTCGCCACCGCGTGCGCGCCCGCTACCACTGCCCATGTCCGCCTCCCTCCCCCCCCGGCTCGCCGCTGCTGCCCGTTGTGGGCTCGGCCGTGCGCTTGCGCCAGTCGCAGCCGCTGCCGCCCTTCCCCGTGGCAGCCCCGTCTTCTGCCACGGCTCCGTCGCGCCGCCTAGTCCGCTCCCCGGCCGACTCCCCATGGCCCGTGCCTCGCCGTGCCTCGTCTCCGCTCGCCGTGGCCCCGACTGGCTACGACCAGTTCGGGCGCCCCGCAGCGCCCCAGCGCTCGTGCCCGCAATGGCCATGGGCCTATGACAGCCGGGCCCCGCGGCCCCAAAACGTTTACAAAAAAAATATAAATGTTAAAAACAAAGAAAAATAATAATTAAATAAATAGAATTAATAATTAATTAATTAAAGAATTAATTAACTTAACTAAACTTGGGTTAATTAAACCAAACAATTAATTAAACTAATTAATCATAATTAGATTAACCAAATAACTAATTAAACTAACAGCTGTTAGTTAATTAAATAGTCAATGACAGTGGGGCCCACCCCCTAATTAATCATGTTTAGGTTAATTAAAATTGATTAATCAAATATGACACTGACAGGTGGGACCCATGCGTCAGGTTGACCTGGTCAACTGCTGACGTCATGCTGACGTCATGATGACGTCAGCAGACACTATTCTGGATAATGTTGATTAAATTAAATAAATAAATCCTAAAAATGATTTAAATCTTTTAAAATTTATATAAACTAAACCGTAGCTCGGATGGAAAAGCTTTGTACATGAAAGTTGCTCAGAACGACGAGACGAATCCGGATACGCAACCCGTTCGTCCGCCACACCCCTCTAACCTATCGAACTCGCAACTTTCCCCCTCCGGCTCCTCTGTCCGAAAACGCGAAACACCGGGGATACTTTCCCGGATGTTATCCCCCTTCACCGGTATCACCTACTACCGCGTTAGGGCACCTCTAACGCCGTAACTTGTCTTTTCATGCATCACTATGCATATGCTTGCATTATATTTATTGTTTCTTCCCCCTCTTCTCTCTCTAGACACCGAGACCGACGCCGCTGCTACCCCGTACGACTACGGAGTTGACGACCCCTCTCTCTTGCCAGAGCAACCAGGCAAGCCCCCCCTTTGATCACCAGATATCGCCTACTCTTCTCTATACTGCTTGCATTAGAGTAGTGTAGCATGTTACTGCTTCCCGTTAATCCTATACTGATGCATAGCCTGTCCTTGCTACTACTGTTGTTACCTTTACCTGCAATCCCAATGCTTAGTATAGGATGCTAGTATTTTCATCAGTGGCCCTACATCCTTGTCCGTCTGCCATGCTATACTATCGGGCCGTGATCACTCGGGAGTTGATCACGGGTATATACTATATGCTTTATACATGATACATGTGGTGACTAAAGACGGGTCGGCTTGTGGAGCACCCGCGAGTGATTCACGGATTGGGGGCTGAAAGGACCTTTGTCCCAACGGCCCTCTGTGTGAATCTTTGAGGCGGAGCGACAGGGCAGGTTCCGACCACCTAGGAGAGAGGTGGGCCTGGCCCTGGTCGGCGTTCGCGGATACTTAACACGCTTAACGAGATCTGGGTATTTGATCTGAGTCTGGCCATTTGGTCTATACGCACTAACCATCTACGCGGGAGTAGTTATGGGTATCCCGGCGTCGTGGTATCAGCCGAAGCCTTCTTGACGTCAGCGACGGAGCGGCGCGCGCTGGATTGGACTGGAACGCCACTAGGCTAGGTCTGCTTCTGGCCGCCCACGCAACGTGCAGGTGTGCTAAGGGCGATGGGCCCAGACCCCTGGGCGCTTAGGTTTAGACCGGCGTGCTGACCTCTCTGTTGGTCTAGGTGGGGCTGCGACGTGTTGATCTTCCGAGGCCGGGCATGACCCAGGAAAGTGTGTCCGGCCAAAGGGGATCGAGCGTGTTGGGGTATGTGGTGCACCCCTGCAGGGAAGTTAATCTATTCGAATAGCCGTGATCTTCGGTAACAGGACGATTTGGAGTTGTACCTTGACCTTATGACAACTAGAACCGGATACTTAATAAAACACACCCTTCCAAGTGCCAGATACAACCGGTGGTCGCTCTCTCACAGGGCGACGAGGGGAGGATCATCGGTTAGGATTATGCTATGCGATGCTACTTGGAGGACTTCAGTCTACTCTCTTCTACATGCTGCAAGACGGAGGCTGCCAGAAGCGTAGTCTTCGATAGGACTAGCTATCCCCCTCTTATTCCAGCATTCTGCAGTCCAGTCCACATATGATACCCTTACTCCATTTGATACCCATGCATATGTAGTGTAGCTTCTTGCTTGCGAGTACTTTGGATGAGTACTCACGGTTGCTTTCTCCTTCTTTTCCCTCTATCCCTTCTACCTGGTTGTCGCAACCAGATGTTGGAGCCCAGGAGCCAGACGCCACCGTCGACGACGACCCCTACACCGGAGGTGCCTACTACTACGTGATGCCCGCTGACGACGACCAGGAGTAGTTAGGAGGATCCCAGGCAGGAGGCCTGCGCCTCTTTCGATCTGTATCCCAGTTTGTGCTAGCCTTCTTAAGGCAACCTTGTTTAACTTATGTCTGTACTCAGATATTGTTGTTTCCGCTGACTCGTCTATGATCGAGCTCTTGTATTCGAGCCCTCGAGGCCCCTGGCTTGTAATATGATGCTTGTATGACTTATTTTAATTGTAGAGTTGTGTTGTGATATCTTCCCGTGAGTCCTTGATCTTGATCGTACACATTTGCGTGCATGATTAGTGTACGGTCAAATCGGGGGCGTCACATGTGTATTTTTTTAAGATTGAACTACTTCGTTATTTTAGTTTGAATTTCTTGGTATTACTTACAGAAACAGAAAAGGTGAATTATTTATTAAGATCGAACTACTCTATTAGTTTAATTCGAACTTCTTAGTTCTTTTCAAAAATGCGTAAAATGCATACCCCTTTCATTAATTTTTCCTTTCTCCTTTGATGACAAAGAGAACATTCTTTTTCTTGTTAGTGTTTTGAAGTGACTTTTCTAGACTTAAATTTTGTTTTGCGCTCTTTTCAAATTTGTTTGTCACTTGAAGTTCTAGAAAATCACAACTCTCCGATGTTTCACCTTGCATGTTTAAATTTATTTGAACTTGCTGAGATAATACACTTGACCTTCTCGAACACAATATTTTGACCTTCGCAAAAGATAAATTAAAGCTAAAATTTTGACTGACCGAGCATGTACAATTTTCTCCATGTTTTCAAGAATAGCCAAAGCTACATCATTGGATCTGGGTTCCAGAGCAAATTCTTTTCAGAAAAGAAAAAAATACAAAATAACAAGCGAGATCTAGCTGAAGGAATCAGTGTTGAGGTGGAACGATGGAACTACATTCAACCAAGGAACATCTGAATTATAGAACGATGATGAAGACCACCTGAAGAAAAAATCGGTAGTCGCATATCTAATTTTCTTTAGACGTGACCATAGCATTGGGACTATCATATTTATATGCAATATGGTTTTGAGGCTAAGGGAGGCCATCTCAAAGAATACAAAGGACGTGAGATTGCATACCCATGTTAATTTGCACCCCAAAAACAGCACAAAGATCACACACCCCTTGTTCCTGAACTCTAACAATCTTCGTGCACCTTATGTGACCTTCTCCCTGCCTCTGTGGTGACCTTCTTCCTCCATTCACGAGGGTAGCGGCACCAGGCATGGTTCGTCATCCTCCCTGGTCTGCACACATAGACCTGCCTCTGTGTTGAACTTTTTCATAAGAGTAGCTCAATCGAGGAAACTTACGATGACTTGAACTTCTGAAGAATACACAAGAAATGCAGAAGATTCAATGGGGGCAAGGTGATGCACATAACACACTTGACCTTCTAGAACACAACATTTTGCATATTTAAATTATTTGAACTTGCTGAGATACACTTAACACACTTGACCTTCTCGAACACAATATTTTGACCTTCACAAAAAAAGTTAAAGCAAATTTTTAGCATAGTAGTACAAGACAAACAGAGCATCCTATGCATATATTTTTTGAGATGGCAAAATACGTGTAGGGGTTCATCAGCGCGTTGTGCAGTGGGCATCGGTCGGTGGTAGTAGCATAAAGCATCGTATGCTTTCAGATCGATGTTCTTGAGTTGGTTTCAAAGAGGAGCTGCGACTTTCTGCTGCACTGTAGATTCAAACAGACAAGCATGTCCCCTCCTAACGAATGAATGGAACGAGTGAGATGAGTGAGTCTGAATATGCATGAATATATAAAGGCCATGTTTTTTATTTGGAATCTCTGCTACAGCTGAGAATATAGACAAAAAAAGGAGAACAAGAGTGGATCTTGTTCGAAACTGTACCAACTCCAAACGGGTATATTCATCCAATGATGGAAACTGTACCGGACCAATCAAAGAAACCAAGGAAACTATACCAACTGTAGGAAATACATGCAATGTTATATATACATCTAAACTTATCTGGGTGCATTGGAGCTTCATGCACATTCTTTTTTAGCACATGATTTAAACTTATTCATACCTAGATAATAAGATTCATGTAGCAGTATGTTTGGTATAAAAGTATCTCCTCGATCGATTAGTAAGCCAATGAATTATCAAGTTCAAGTATTTTAAAGGATGCAGTGTATACTGAGATCATAAGCTTCATACAACAGTCTGTCTCGAAAATTATCTAACCAGGTATGAAGACGCAAAGAAATGAGAAACAAGGGAGAGAAAACTCCCTGAATGTAGTCACAAATCTTTTATTTAACCATTTTTCAATATAGGCAGCATAATTGATGAAAATTCTGCAGAGCATCGTACTGCATATGCATTTTTGGTAAGTACAAACAAAAGTGTGGAATCAATAATTCATAGGAGGAGCCACCTTTTTCCGTCACCCAAGTCTGTAGATGTTTTCAGCATCCACGACCCTGGGTCAGCCAGAAGTTTTTTTGTGCTCCCCTACATACACACAACAATCAACATCTTCCACACGAACTCTGTAACCAATAGGTTGCAATTCAAATAGAACCTGAACTTACCACTCAGATAAATGCCCCAAATTCATATGACCTTTCCACTCAGGATTATTCTCCCATGTCTTCAAAACAAAAATCCCAAAGAACTTGAACTACACACAAGGAAGAATCTATACTAAAAATAGAAGAAACAAATTCCAGAGAACTTGAACTACCATACTAATTATTATGCTAAGAAGATGCGAACAAAACTAGAGTAGTGTTCTAGTAGCAGTCACATGAACGTTAGGAAGTGCAGCATGCTGTAAGATACGGTCTAAACAAGTTCCAGAAGGAACAAACAAGTTTTAGAAGGAAGTTGAGCTGCAGATACAGAACCAAACTGAAGATGGAGGGGGTAGTGATGAAGAAGAGCTTGGTGCGCAGTGGGGCGAGTCACGGTGGCGCACAGATACGTCTTGGCAGCGACACAGAGGCCCTAGGGGAAGCAGCGGCCAGGGCGTCAGGAATGTATTGAGCAGGGAAAAATGAAGAGGCATGCCAGCATCATAATCAGTTTTCAAACAACAACAAAAATTCAATGCTCGGTGACTCATGTACTCCACGCCGGCGAGCTCGAACGGCCGTCAGAACTTGAAGGTGGCCGAAAGCTGCAGCAAGGATCCAGGGAGGAGGCAGGGATGCATGTCAATTTCATGAAGGGGGCAGCTATGTGCTGCAGCCGCTGCGTGGGAGAAGGCCGGAGTGGCAGTTGCCGTCTCCCTGCCTGACGATGGCCGCAGCCGCATCTGGCTTCAGGTATAGGGGGCGGCGGCATGAGGGGTTGCCGAGGTGGCGGCGGGCGAGGTTGATGGGGGCGGCGTCACGAGGGGTTACCGGGGGCGGCGGTGGTCTGAGTTGCAGGGGGCGGCGGCGGGTGGGGTTGCAGGGGTGGGGGGAGAGGTCGGGGCTGTTGTTCCGGAGGTGGTCGGGGGTGGAGCGCGGCGTCGGAGGTGGTCAGGGCAAAGGGAGGAGGCAGAGGTGGTCGGGGGTGGAGCGCGGCGTCGGAGGTGGTCAGGGCAAAGGGAGGAGGCAGAGGTGCGGTGGTGCTATCCCGATCCAGGTGGCGGGGTGGAGTTGTGGGAGGTTAGGGATAAGATGCGAGTGGTGGGGCTAGTTTAATTTTCTTTTTTAACTGCATACCGTTTCGCGAACACGACATCGCGCCATATTCTAATCCTGGAATTAGAATAGTGTTGTGCTATATATGTGTGACGTTCGGATAATTAGGCTACAGTAATCCTTCATTAACGATGTCGCGTCACCTCTGTCACTATAGTTAATCTCGGGTTAGTTTAAAAACGGATTCAAAATTCAAATTCAAACTCAAGTCAAATTAGTAAAGTTTTCAAATGTCAAAACTAAAAAGTACAAAAAATGACAACTAATACAAGGGTAATTATGATGCAACAAACACATTTTTATAAAATGGCTAAATGGTTTAAAATGATTTAAACAGAAAAGAAAGAAAATATAAAAAGAGAAACAGAAAACAAAAAAAGAAAGAGAAAGCCCCCCTCCCTGGGCCGTGGCCCAACTGGGCCAATCCACCTAGCCCATTCGGCCACACCCACCGGCCCAACCCCTTCCTTCAATAACCCCATCAGGAGGGAAACCCTAACCCAATCCCCGCACCCACTCACCCCCCTCCTCTCTCCCGATCTGGATCGGGATCCAGAGGAGACCAAAGCCGCCCGGTGCGCTCCCGCCACACGCCGGCACCCGGAGCTCGACGACCCCGCCGCCAGGAGCCCTTCCCACCGGCCTGCTTCCTCCTCTCCGCCGGCCTGCCTCCTCCTCGTCGACGCCGTCCCCGTCCCCCTCCACCACGGTCCTCCCCGACCTCCATCGAGCACGCTGCCCGTTCCCTACGCACCCCGGTGAGGACCCCGGTCCTCCTGCTCCCCGTCTCCTCTCGCCGGTGCTTGCATCGCTCCGGTGTCGCGCTCGTCGCGCCCCGGCCCGTGCTCACCGTGGCCTCGCCCCGCCCGGCGTGCCCCTGTTCGCCACCCCCGTACGCGCTCGCCTCGTGGTCGCGCTTCCCCGCGGGCCTTGGCCTCGCCTTCCCCCTCGGTGGCGCTGCTCGTCGGCGGCCCTCCCGGGCGACACCGTGCCGGGCCGCGCCCCCCCTGCGCCTTGCCTCTTCCCTTCACTGTCGCCGGCGCTGTTCCGTGCCCGAACGCGCGTCGGGGCCGTGCTCGCGCACGCGCCCGCACCCCGTGGCGCCCCTGCTTCCCCCCCCCCCCCGCTCTGCTCCGCCTTCGGCCGCGGCCAAGCCAACGCCCGCGGCCCGCCGTCGCCTCGGGCCTTTGCTCGCCGGCGTGCCCGTTCGGGCGACGCCGCGCCCCGTCGGACGCCCACGGTCACGGCCTTGCCCCGGCCCTCCTCGCCCCGGCGATTTGGGCGAACGCCCAGTCGGGCGCCGCAACGCATGACCCGCCCGTAGCGCCCGTAACCCACTACGGCCCCTGTGCCACTGACACTAGGGGGCCCACCCCACAGAACGTTTCCAATAAAAGAAGAGAATAATAATAATAAAATAAACTTAAATAATTAATTAATTAACTAAATTAATTAAGTTAATTAATCCTAGTAATTAATCTAATTAATCTGTTTGTTAATTAAACAGTAGTTTGTTTAGCCTAATCTCTAATTAACATAGACAGTGTATGACAGGTGGGTCCCACTGGACCCACTGGTCAGGTTGACCAAGTCAACTCGGTTGACTGCTGATGTCAGCATGACATCATGCTGATGTCATTAATTCATTTTCGAATTAATTAATTAATTAATTAAATTCCAGAAATTAATAAAATCTTTAGAAAATCATATCTTTTAATCCGTAACTCGGATGAAAATACTTTCTACATGAAAGTTGCTCAGAACGACGAGATGAATCCGGATACGCAGCCCGTTCGTCCGCCACGCACCCCTAACATATCCAACTCGCAACTTTCCCCCTCCAGCTCCTTTGCCCGAAAACGCGAAACACCGGGGATACTTTCCCGGATGTTTCCCCCCTTCACCGGTATCACCTCATACCGCTTTAGGGCACCTCTAGCACCGATACGTGTCTTGTCATGCATCGTTATGCATCTATTTGCTCAAATATTTATTGTTCCTTCCCCCTCTTCTCTCGCTAGACACCCAGACCGACGCCGCTGCTACCCAGTACGACTACGGAGTTGTCGACCCCTCTCTCTTGCCAGAGCAACCAGGCAAGCCCCCCCCTTTGATCACCAGATATCGCCTACTCTTCTCTATACTGCTTGCATTAGAGTAGTGTAGCATGTTACTGCTTTTCGGTATTCCTATCCTGATGCATAGCCTGTCCTTGCTACTACTGTTGTTACCATTACCTGCTATCCTACTGCTTAGTATAGGATGCTAGTGTTCCATCAGTGGCCCTACACTCTTGTCCGTCTGCCATGCTATACTACTGGGCCGTGATCACTTCGGGAGGTGATCACGGGCATATACAATATACTTTACACAGTTACATTACCTGTGATACTGTTCGGAGATGGGGGCTGAAGGGGCAGGTGGTTCCACCCAGGTAGTGGTGGGCCTGGGTTCCCGACGGCTCCCGACTGTTACATTGTGGCGGAGCGACAGGGCAGGTTAAGACCACCTAGGAGAGAGGTGGGCCTGGCCCTGGTCGGCGTTCGCGGATACTTAATACGTTTAACGAGATCTTGGTATTTGATCTGAGTCTGGCTACTGGCCTATACGCACTAACCATCTATGCGGGGACAGTTATGGGCACTCGACGTCGTGGTATCAGCCGAAGCCTTCGTGACGTCAGCGATTGAGTGGCGCGCGCCGGATTGGACTGTAAGCCTGCTCTTGTATTAAGGGGGCTAGTTCTGCTTCCGGCCGCGTACGCAACGTGCATGTGTGCAATGGGCGATGGGCCCAGACCCCTGCGCCATAGGATTTAGACCGGCGTGCTGACCTCTCTGTTGTGCCTAGGTAGGGCTGCGACGTGTTGATCTTCCGAGGCCGGGCATGACCCAGGAAAGTGTGTCCGGCCAAATGGGATCGAGCGTGTTGGGTTATGTGGTGCACCCCTACAGGGAAGTTAATCTATTCGAATAGCCGTGATCTTCGGTAACAGGACGACTTGGAGTTGTACCTTGACCTTATGACAACTAGAACTGGATACTTAATAAAACACACCCTTCCAAGTGCCAGATACAACCGGTGATCGCTCTCTCACAGGGCGACGAGGGGAGGATCATCGGTTAGGATTATGCTATACGATGCTACTTGATGCTACTTGGTGAACTTACCATCTACTCTCTCCTACATGCTGCAAGATGGAGGTGGCCAGAAGCATAGTCTTCGATAGGATTAGTTATCCCCCTCTTATTCTGGCATTCTGCAGTTCAGTCCACATATGATACCCTTATTCCATTTGATACCCATGCATATGTAGTGTAGCTCCTTGCTTGCGAGTACTTTGGATGAGTACTCACGGTTGCTTTCTCCCCCTTTTCCCCCTTTTCCCCCTTTCCCTTTCTTTCTGGTTGTCGCAACCAGATGCTGGAGTCCAGGAGCCAGACGCCACCGTTGATGACGAATACTACTACTCGGGAGGTGCCTACTACTACGTGCAGCCCGCTGTCGACGACCAAGAGTAGTTTAGGAGGATCCCAGGCAGGAGGCCCGCGCCTCTTTCGATCTGTATCCCAGTTTGTGTTAGCCTTCTTAAGGCAAACTTGTTTAACTTATGTCTGTACTAAGATATTGTTGCTTCCGCTGACTCGTCTATGATCGAGCTCTTGTATTCGAGCCTTCGAGGCCCCTGGCTTGTAATATGAAGCTTGTATGACTTATTTTATTTGTAGAGTTGTGTTGTGATATCTTCCCGTGAGTCCCTGATCTTGATCGTACACGTTTGCGTGTATGATTAGTGTACGGTCAAACCGGGGGCGTCACAATATGGCTTCTGCACAACATCTCCATCATCATTATCAGTACATCCTACGCAGGTGAGTTAGGATGCACTTGATCCCAGAAAGGTATCTATCCTTCAAACCAGAGGAGTGCTTCAAGCTAACAATAGTACATAATATCCAACAAAAGAGGGTCATGCTACAGCAGCAGGATACATTGCTCAATCTAGATATCAGTACGAATCAAGTTGTGCATATTTGCTATTGGAATGAACCACATCGCCGCATGTCGGGTTTGCAAAAGCCATCCATCGCATGGAATCTTGATGCCTTTCACACACTGAAGATTATCTGGCACCAAGCTGTGTCGACAAATCTCTAGATATGGTGATTCATGAAACCCATGGTATGATGTGTAAACACAGTTCCCCCTGGCGAATGGAAGTTGCATAGCACGGTAATCATCGCCGATGATATAATCGATGATTGGTTGGACGATCGGATAATTGAGCCCGAGGAACATGTCAGTGGTTACCGAGGCTGTAAACCCGCCTTTAGTTGAATACGCCTGGCCCAACGGAGCTAGGATCTTTCTCGAACACGAAGCAGCCATAGCCATCAATGTCACGAACGCCCCAGGCATTGTACTACATGTGGTTTGTTGAAATGGTTTGGTCAATTTGGTACATGGAAATGCGCATTAAATGACTGCCATCAGCTGAACGAGCAATAAACCACCACCCATCGGCTGGTATGATTCCAGGTCCTGGAATCATGAAGGCCGATGCATTTGTGTCTACTGCAACAATTCAAATTGGAGACCAAAAGGACAAAAATAAACAATCATGTTCAGAGTATGTGTGGAATTATTATTATTATAACAGTGACACATATCATAGACAGAGAATTGCAATGTCGTGGTCATAATCATACCCAAAGTTAGAAAAATAAGCCAATGGCTTTCATATTGTAGCAATATATCATGGTTCAAACATCATGTACCAATGAGAGGAAAACAGATATGACAGGGCGTACTCATATTCTACCATAGCACTTACTACAGTTATCATATCAACTCCAAGCAATAGCATGTATTGTTATAAAAATCCTGGAAATGAGAGTAACATATAGAAATCATGAGGTTATACTCATAATATTTATTCTAACAATCATTAGATGCCAATTGTTCTCATATCACCTCTAACAATAACATGTGTGGTCATAAAAATCTAGGAAATGAGAGGAACATATTGCAATTATGTGGTTATAGACATACTATAGGCATGTTCGGATTCCCTCCTCCTCCACAACTCTGCTCCGGGAGCTGGAGGAGCCGTAGTTTAAAATCACGGAGTGGGGAAGGAGGCGCTCTACAGATTCTTAGATTTCACGGAGCGGGAGAATTACCGAACAGGCCTATATATTATAAATTTGTAACAATGAATAGGCAGTCGTATTCATAAGGTAAAGATGAGATGAGATAGAACAATTACATGACGATAGATTCCACCAGTATAGGCAGCCAATCTATGCGTCAATCACATAAACGATGCCATCGTGCACTATAGCATCAGACAGAAATGTTGGCTGAAGAGGATTGATCATGATCCATAACCATGTATGGCGACCGGATTCCAGATAGACTAATCCCATGTTGAACACGACAATGAGCTTGTAATCCATGTAGTCTTCTGATGGTGTGGGCACTTCGTAGATTACAACCTTCAACAAACAGAGGTCGAGCTAAAAGCTCGACGTGTCTTATGCGTAGTAGGCAGGAGTGTTCGGTGGGCCGCGAGGCTCGATGGCAGTGGTATCCAATGATGTAAGGGTAATCTGCTGCTGGGTGTAGATATCCATGAGACGCCATGGATTATCGGATTGGTGGATGAGGACGATCCTGTTGGCCTTCATGCCTGCCCAGTAGTGGCCACACATGAAGGACAGGTGGACAGGTAGTGGTAGCATGTCGAGGGGCACCATGACAACTTCCGTAGGATCGTTAAGTCGGTGTCTGGGCCACCTGCGAGGATCGGGCATCAGCAAGCAGGGTGTCTTGAAGAGAGCCAGCCGGTTGTAGACGAGTAGACGGTTCAAATACACCAAGCATGCGGCCAGACGAACGGTGCTGAGCAGGTCCATACGATTATAGATCTGCTCCAAGAGAACATCGGGGAGGGAATTCCAATCGCGGCTCTGTGTGTCAGTCGTTTCTGCCATAGGGTATTTTAGGGAGCTGAGTGACTGGGTTTTCAGTGCCTGCGAGCCAGCGGGCAAGTGGATTCGGGCGGGCGAGCGAAGAAGATGGCGTGTGTGGTCGAGAAGTGAGCGGGGGGATATGGTACGCGCGAGCTACCACGGAAGATGGCGCGTGCGGGCAAGCAGTGAGCGGGGGAAATGGTGTGCGGCTGACGATGGGGAAGAGAGGAGGAAGAAAAGTGAAAGACAGGGAAGAAAGTGCATTAAATCTCAATTCTACTTGTACTACTACGAGGATATACCGTCCTTTGGAGTGTAAATAGTTACGCCGATGACATGTGGGTCTACCTCAAGAGGGCCCATATGTCAGTTAATGGAGGAGAGAGGTGCGTAGTCGTATTTGCGGAAGCGTGCTCCACTTGCAAACATGATGGCAGTATTGGGTAAGGCTGATTTAGTAACACCAACATGCTGGTTCAGCTTATTAATTAAGTGTCCCATCTACTGCAGTGTGTACTATCACTTCACTGTGAAGACTAGTTGAATAGTTCTCTCTGACCGAGATGGGAATAATGGATCGCGAAGACTTCCTATCAACAGTATCCCTATGCATGTACGCTCAGGAAACTCACAATGCTCCACCTTGTACAGGTGCTAAGGCTGCCATGTAGGCAAAAAGTCTGATGTGGCATGGTAATTAAAAGGAGAGAGATAAGTGTGGTGACCCCAGTACTAAGTGCGAGAACCTAGACAAAAGACTTAAATGGAAGAATCCCACCAATGCATGAAGAAATAGTTACAAAATCATTAAATAAAGGATGCTTAGCACCAACAAGTTAAGCACCTATGCATTGGGAGCTTTAGTTGCTAAAGTTTTTAATGTGCTTAGCACCCCATGTAAGCACCGATGTAGGATCGAAAGTATGTCTAGAAGGGGGGGTGATTAGACTACTTGACCAATTAAAAATCTATCCTTTTCCCAATTTTAGTCTTTGGCAGATTTTAGCTATCTTAGCACAAGTCAAGCAATCTTAACACAATACAAGAAAAGCACGCAAAGAGTCTATGAGCAGCGGAAAGTAAAGCATGCAACTTGCAAGAATGTAAAGGGGAGGGTTTGAAGAATTCAAACGCAATTGGAGACATGAATGTTTTTGTCGTAGTTCCGATAGGTGGTGCTATCGTTCATCCACGTTGATGGAGACTTCAACCCACGAAGGGTAACGGTTGCGCGAGTCCACGGAGAGCTCCACCCACGAAGGGTCCACGAAGAAGCAACCTTGTCTATCCCATCATGGCCATCGCCCACGAAGGACTTGCCTCACTAGCAGTAGATCTTCACGAAGTAGGCGATCTCCTTGCCCTTACAAACTCCTTGGTTCAACTCCGCAATCTTGCCGGAGGCTCCCAAGTGACACCTAGCCAATCTAGGAGACACCACTCTCCAAGAAGTAACAAATGGTGTGTTGATGATGAACTCCTTGCTCTTGTGCTTCAAATGATAGTCTTCCCAACACTCAACTCCCTCTCACAGGATTTGGATTTGGTGGAAAGAAGATTTGAGTGGAAAGCAACTTGGGGAAGGCTAGAGATCAAGATTCATATGGTGGGAATGGAATATCTTGGCCTCAACACATGAGTAGGTGGTTCTCTCTCAGAAAATGTGTATTGGAAGTGTAGGTATGTTCTGATGGCTCTCTCCATGAATGAAGAGTGGGTGGAGGGGTATGTATAGCCTCCACACAAAAACTAACCGTTACACACAATTTGCCAATCTCGGTGAGACCGAATTGAGAAACTCGGTCGGACCGATTTAGTAAACCTAGTGACCGTTAGGATTTTCGGTGGGACTGAGATGCAACTCGGTAGGACCGATATGGTTAGTGTTAGGGCATAACGTGATCTCGGTGAGACCGATTACACAAACTCGGTGGGGCCAATTTTGGTAATAAGCTAACCAGAGAGTTGGTCAGGTAAATTCGGTGGGACCGATTTGCTCATTTCGGTGGGACCGAAATGTTACAAAAGGGAAACAGAGAGTTTACATTGCAATATCGGTGGGACCGATCACTCATCTCGGTAGGACCGAAACGTTACGAAGGGAAATAGAGAGATTACAACCCCATCTCGGTGTGACCGAGATCCCTATCGGTGAGACCGATTTGCCTAGGGTTTGTGGCAGTGGCTATGACATCTGAACTCGGTGGCGCCGGATAGAAAGAATTGGTGGGGCCGAGTTTGACTTTTGGTTTAGGTCATATGTGGATGTGGGAAGGTAGTTGAGGGTTTTGGAGCATATCACTAAGCACTATGAAGCAAGAACCTCATCAAGCAACACCTAATCCCTCCTTGATAGTATTGGCTTTTCCTATAGACTCAATGTGATCTTGGATCACTAAAATATAAAATGTAGAGTCTTGAGCTTTGAGCTTGAGCCAATCTTTTTGTCCTTAGTATTTTGAGGGGTCCACTTTCCTCATCCATGCCATGCCATTCATTGAGCTTTTCCTGAAATATTAATCTTGGAATAATGTTAGCTCAATGAGCTATATGTTGTTAGGAATTACCAAAACCACCCAGGGATAGTTGCACTTTCAACCGATGCATCCAAAGTAGCCTCATCCTATCCAACACGATGAAACATTGGCCAAGGCACCGGGCGTCAATAATGTAGGAGTACTAATACTACCTCCTTTCCGGTTTATAGGGCTCAATTCAAAAATCTCATCAACCAAGGTAGATGATGAGTGGTGGAATAATTTTTGTATTTTGCAAAAACACTCAATTAATGCACTCGTTTTCCTCAAAAAATTATGTTTACTAATGCATTAATTTTGTGTCAAACTCTGACCATCTACTCCCTCCATCCAGGTGAATAAGTCATCTTTGGTTGTGCACCGTGACAAAGGAGGGAAAAACAAGAGAACTTAATGTTTATTTGCTACTCCCTCAGTTCCTAAATATTGTCTTTTTAAACATTCAAATGGAATACAACATACGGATGTATGTAGACATATTTTAGAGTGTAGATTCACTTATTTTGCTCCGTACGTAGTCACTTGTTAAAATCTCTAGAAAGACAAATACTCCATATTTGGGAACCGAGGGAGGCTTTTACTCCGTATTTGGGAACAAAGGGAGTATCACCACATGGAGGGAACAAAGGAAGCTTGACATATGAACATGTCAATGGGAGGGAGTAAAAGCCTCATGCATGCATGCATGCAACATGCAACACTCACACGTACACATGGACACACGCAACACTCACACACCCATGCGGCACACAGCACACGACACAACACACACGCTAACTCTCAAGTGATCAACCTACTCCCTACGTCCGTGAAAGACTGTACATTGAGAGATTTACACATTGACCAGGGCATAATTAACTCCCAAAAGTAGCAGCCTTATGTGTCCATGCGACCATTGAGAAAAGAAGATTAAATGAAGGTTGTTGCATGCAGTAATTAAGGATAGACATGTAGCGTATAGCTAGAGCACAAGTTGGTGCATTAGTCAATCAATATCGATTTTAGATTAAAGGCTAAATGCATTGGAAGTGTATATGTACTCTCTTTGCTTTTTAGCCGATGTACACTCTTTGTTGGAAGACTGAGGGAGTACACGTGCATGCACTCACATACACAGCCAAGGTCATTCGCGCGGAAGGGTTACACTCCTATTGCGCTTGCGTAAAGTTTTGTTTAACTGATTTCTTTGCTCTGCCAACTGACAGGTGGGACCCAGAAACCAGGTGAAATTTTAACCAGTCAACAAAGTGCCACGTCGACTATGTGGCCGGTCAGTAGGGTGCAATACGGTGCTCTACGATGAGCTAGTGATCGTATAATCACCGCAAAACTATATATAGTGACCGTAAAGAGCGTATTGTTACATACATTGACCGCCGGTGTATTTTTCTCGTTTCAAATTAAGCCATATTAATCAGAAAGGACTAGTACTAGTACTACTTTGATGTGTTCCATCAACTCGCCGAGCGAGGAGAAGCTTGCTTACTACGCCTCTCCCTCGCCCACGCGCGCGGTGGCTCGCAGGACGAGGAGAGGGTTTTAACTACATCGCCCTCTCCCTCACCCTCTCGCTCGCCCTCGCCCTTGCGGTGGACGTGCAGAAGTTCAATCGATGTCAGATTGCTAGAAGCATATTGTACTCTAGTATCTTCATTGTTGGACCTTCCGAAGAGGCGAAGAGCCAAGTGCAAGAGGTTCACATGAGTACGAACTGTTGAACCTCCCAAAGAGGCAAAGAACCAAGAGCAAGGTTTTATAGGAGTTGTCATCCTAGTAGGAGTATTAAAACTATAGCGAACGATGCTACTATATGATGCCGCCACGTCACCTATATCCAAAGCGGTGCCACCTTTTTTTTCTCAAAGAGCATGTTGGAGCATGTGCAACAACCACACAAGTTGCACGTACAGATAACACATTTACTAGTAATAAATTCTAAAGGACAAATGCCAGTATGCCACACAAGTTCATGTCCAATTCATGTGATAAATTTGTGCATAACTAGTCTACATATATTCACAGCGCTACCGTTCACAATTTACCATACCCCACTTACACGTTATAGATGGGCTACATGTTCTCCTCCAAGTTCCAGTCCCACGTGTTCTTCATGGATGGCACGATCCATAGCGGTGGGCAACATGAATCATTGTTGCAGCTTTCTAGTATGGTTCCACACGATGGAGACTCATCCAAGCTGAAGCGGCATAAATCAGGGATAGCGTGTCCCAGCATGTCGTTCATTCGGCGGTGTGCACTAAAGACACAACCATGCTTCATGAACGGCAGACCTTTGGTGTCATGCACGGAAGGTGGCATCCGCTTCACAATGGGGTAGCTATCCCTAATGAAAAGAGAGTACTCTCCAAGAGTGTTCCTCGGCACCCACGTAGCATCACGGGACTCGAACTTGGAGCCGTTCATTTGGTACACGCGGCATCTCAGATCTGGACACATGGTGACGTACACAGTCAAGCTCCTTGCATAATAATGTTGTGCTCAAATATGGCGGTGAGTAATACTATGCAGCAAATAGTACTACTCCGGTATAGAGGAAGTAAAATAACCGGCTTATTATATAGAGCCACTCTTGGCTACATGGATGAGATAGTAAGACATGGAAAAACAAAAATGGTGGCAGCTAGTGGGTTCAAGTCTTCAAGGGCCTAGCTAGCTATACGTGTCCTCCAAGGTAAAAAGTACTCCTACTAGTAGTAGTAAGTAAGTAGTACAACATCGAAAGAGAAGGCGAGAGGGTTAAAAAATATAATACTAAATGGAATACCTGGGTAGATGGTGACGGTCCGATCGTGGTGGATTGTGTGACCATGTTGCATAGTAGTGGTACCATGGGTAACGACTGCTAAGATAGTTGATCCCAATATGCCAAAGTCACCTACAAGGTTTCAGGTTAGACCGAATCGCGGATGCAAATGCACATCTAGGATCGGCGATCTTATTTTGATCAGGGGATGACTGGTCCCTGCAAAATAATGGAGTACCGTTAGGGATGCAAATGATGGTTTGTGCATTCCGTTTGTAATCTCCCGTACCGTAGGATGGCAACCAGATGAAACAAGTTCCCCTGGCTTGTCACCATGAAGATGCAGCCGAGATGGCGCACGGCATCTTCGAACGTGTAGGGGTACAAATCTGTCGCGACCAACATGTGCCAGCCTCTGCGGTTACTGCCTCTTGCATTGATGGCAATCCTTATGTCGAGCACCGTGATGAGATAGTAATCATCGTAGCCGCGTCGCTTGGTTGGCGGGTCCACAATTGCTCTCTTCTTCAATCTCATGTAGGCATCATCATACGTATTCAAGCCCAGCGAGTCTAGAAGGCCGATCCCAATGGTTGAGAAGGAGTCTACGGAAATGACCACACTGCTGTGGATGTCGTGCAAAATGATGGTGGTATCCGGCCGGAGGTATGCAAGACAATCTTTGTTGGCACCGACCCAGACCTATATATAAGACGGTGGGCAGTGGAGAAATTACAGGATGTAAATGGAATAACTAAGTACTATATGATCAAACTCCATGACTGACCTGCTCATCGGACGAAATCTGACTACCTCTCAACGTCGGCAACTCTAGCGGAGTCAACGTGCAACCATGGCTAGGGAGTGGTAGACTGTTCAAAGGATTGTCCCATAGAAGAAGCTTCTCCTCGAGGACGCATGGAAGACCAACAAGCATGGCATTTTTCCCAAGCCTGTTTAAGCACCATCTTGAAATAGTTGGTGCAGGAAGCAATGAGTCTTGCAGCGGTGAGGATGTTGGAGCGGCGTGCGATTTATCCCAGTGGATCGTCGTCCATGGTCTCCCAGCCCCGACGAGGAGGAGCGACGAATCCATGGGAGGAGCGACGAACTTCCTTCTCTTCGGGGGGAGGGGAATTGGTGAGGAGGAGATAAGAGCGTAGTAACCGCAGGGCCTCGTCCCTTCCAATTGTACCTCCTCGATCGTTCCTTAGCGAAGGGGTGAGGCTATTATTTACTACTCCCTCCATTCCTAAATATTTGTCTTTCTAGAGATTTCAGCAAGTGACTACATACGAAGCAAAGTGAGTGAATCTACACTCTAAAATATGTCTACATACATCCGTATGTTTTAGTCCATTTGAAATGTCTAGAAAGACAAATATTTAGGAACGGAGGGAGTAGCATGTACTCGTACTGTAGTAGTACTAGTAGTACTACTACTACTTTATCAACTAGTAGTCGATGTAGTATTGTACTTCTAGTATAGTGCACCAGTTTTGAACTCTTGAATCTCATGGCCAAGGAGCTACAGTTGGAAGTGGAGGGTAGTACTGTTCTCTAGAACCATCGTTGTACTATCAATGCAGGGAAAGTACACCTGCTTTGTGGGTACTCTCGGTGCTCTATTCCAGCATGTAGCTGGCCTACTCAGCCGCTCCTCTCACGCACACACTAGCAGCCTATTTATCAGCGATGGTTACTGTGGGGGAAGAACATTTGAATTATTTGATACAGCGAGACTAGGCTTTTCGCTTCCATTTGTGGAGGTGTAATGGATCTCGTCGAACTTTGTTAGTAGTTCCTTCATCATGAATGAGATGAGGCGAAGCTTTTTCCTCCATTTCGACACAAAAAAATCACATCAAGAGGAATTTCTTTTATAGAGCCGATAGTGGAGTGAAGTCCATGCGTGCAACGCCACAAGCTACAGAGTAGTAGAGTACTAGAACTTTACATATTGAGCCATATTGCACAGTCCCCAATGCCGCGCCAGGCTTTTCTGGTTCCTCAGTCTTAATTGGGAGGTGCTGGTTTAAATATGCTACTAGATGATGAGGAAGCTGCAAGCGAGGTGCGGCTAGGGCGAGCACGCGAGCCACGAGATGATGTGAAGGAAAACCCGTTCACGTGGCTGGTGTCGGTGACAAAACCGGCGGATCTCGGGTAGGGGGTCCCAAACGGTGCGTCTAAGGTCGATGGTAACACGAGACAGGAGAAAGGGGCCCCTCTCTATGGAGGTAATACCCTACGTCCAGCTTGATTGATCTTGATGAATATGAGTATTACAAGACTTGATCTACCACGAGATCGTAATGGCTAAAACCCTAGAGGCCTAGCTTGTATGGTTATGATAATGTCTGTCCTCTAGACTAAATCCTCTGGTTTATATAGACACCGGGAGGATCTAGGGTTACACAAGGTCAGTTACAAAGAAAGGAATCTACATATCCAGTCGCCAAGCTTGCCTTCCACGCCAAGGAGAGTCCTATCCGGACATGGGTGCAGTCTTCGGTCTTCGTATCTTCATAGCCCACCAGTACGGCCAATGGCTAACAGGCCGGACGCCCGAGGACGCCTTAGTCCAGGACTCCCTCAGTAGCCCCCGAACCAGGCTTCAATGAAGAGGTGTTCGGCACGCAGATTGTCTTCTGCATTGCAAGGCGAGTTCCTCCTCCGACGACTTCCAAGTAATGTATTCGGTTTTTAATTCAAGGCCGCACCCCTCGACTTATGTGCATCAATGACTTCAGCTTCCACGTGTCGGGCGAATGCGGACGGTCAGGGTATTTTTTGCAAATAACACACTGGCCATGCAAGAAAGAGCGTCTATTTAAAGAGATTGGGTCTCAGATCCATTCGGCACCATACATAGAAAATCCTCAGAGATTACCAGGAAAGACCATTCCAACATGGCTAGCATTCCTAGCTCCTCCTCCCATTCCGACCTGAAGAAAGGCGAGTGGGAGAGGTGATATGTGTCCCACAGTCGATTGGCGAAGTTGCGAATGCAGGGATTTCTCCCCCCTCCGGATCTGGTTCCTGTTCGAGCAGGGTTAGTTTCCTTCAACGACAAAACCTAGGCGGAGGATTTTCCAAATCCATCTGCGGGAGAACGAGTGTGCTTCGTCCCCTATCTGCTGAGGGGCATGGGATTTCCAATTCACCCATTCCTTCGAGGGCTTCTGGAGTATTATGGCCTCCAGCTGCACAACTTTACCCCAGCCTCCATCCTGCACATTGCGGGTTATGTCGCTTTATGCAAACTATTCCTAGGTTGTGCTGCCCATTTTGATCTATGGAGAAGGTTGTTCTGTCTTGTCCCGCGCAACCACGAGGGATCGATATTTGAAGTGTGCGGGGCCGAAATATGGCGCATTGCTGAGACCGGATACCTATCCGGCACACCGAAGAAAGCTTCCGAAGAGTTGACCTCTGAATGGTTTTACATTGAGGACGTCATACTTCCAGATCTGGTCCGGAAGGGCCTCCGCAATTTTCAAGCGCTCCATTGAAGAAACGCCATAGCTGGCGTCCTCGGAGCCTCGAGGAAGAGGATAGCGTAGAGATCAGTCTGCTGCTGGGTAAGATTAAGATGCTCGCCCAGTACGGATTGTCAATAATCGAGGTAATGGCGGTCTCCATAACGCGGGGCGGTCCAACCACTCCAATATAGAGGACTACCCATGTGGCATTACAATGGGGAAGACGACGCCTCCCGCTACAGTCGGAAGGGCCCGAAGACTCCCACCGCTCTGGCCAAAATATTGACTGAACTGTATAAAGGGGAGCAGGAGGAGTTCACCCGTCTCCAATATCGAGACGAGTTTTCCATGTACAACTCTCCCAGCCGGGTAAGCTCTAACTCCATTATTCGACTACTCTCCCTGAATTAATTTTGAAGGGCGGTATCTTATTCATTCATGACAGGAATGATGAAAGGCTGTTGAGGGGATCCATGACCCTGCCCCTCAGCCGGAGAATCACAATCAGGATCTTGATCCCGGATATGAGGAAGATCTTGACATATTCGTGGAGCTCAAAGATGGAGTTTTCTATCAGACAAGCTATGACGGCATGGATGTACCCATCATCGCCGATTACCCCGGCCTCCTTCCTGCTTCGCACGTAAGTAATTTTAGCCGATACTTTCTTCTAGAGAGTTCCCTTACTATGTGTCGGTGTCAAAACCGGCGGATCTCGGGTAGGGGGTCCCGAACTATGCGTCTAAGGTCGATGGTAACAGGAGACAGGGGACACAACGTTTTATCTAGGTTCGGGCCCTCTCTATGGAGGTAATACCCTACATTCTGCTTGATTGATCTTGATGAATATGAGTATTACAGGAGTTGATCTACCACGAGATCATAATGGCTAAAACCCTAGAGGCCTAGCTTGTATTGTTATGGTAATGTCTGTCCTCCAGACTAAATCCTCCGGTTTATATAGACACCGGGAGGATCTTGGGTTACACAAGGTTGGTTACAAAGAAAGAAATCTACATATCTAGTCGGCAAGCTTGCCTTCCACACCAAGGAGAGTCCTATCTGGACACGGGTGTAGTCTTCGGTCTTCATATCTTCACAGCCCACTAGTCCGGCCCATGGCTAACAGGTCGGATGCCCGAGGACCCCTTAGTCCAGGACTCCCTCAGCTAGGATATCCACTACACCCAGATTGTGGTGCGACATGTCCGTTCAACTTCAAAACTCAAACTACCCGTGTACAATATTGGCTCGCAGCGAAGTTAGTATTTTAAAAAAGGCCACCGTGCGTTCGGCCGGGATCAAACCCACAAAACGAGATATACACTCCGGCAACCACTAGTAGTACTCATTGGAGTACAACGCAACCTAGAATCACCTTTTGTCGCTAGTAGTACATTGTTCCTTACAAGAAATCACTAATAATGCCAAGAAACTACAACCACTTGCATATGTGGCAGACTTAAGAAAAGACTACCTTATCAACCATTGTACATGCCCTTACCAACCAGCCCTACCAAGAAACAACTACTCTACAAAGTGCCGTTATAGGCACGTTTCAGCCCATGTCGCCCCTTAAGTCAACGCCTTCTATTCGACCGGCAAGTTAGGCGTTATGACTTGTGGTACCTACATGTCAGTCTGCATAAAAATCCCCGAGTCAATCTAACCCTGCCATCCAAACACCACTTTGGTTAGAGTTAGTTCAGGGTTAGAATCTAACCTCTGACTTAGAGTATCCAAACAGGGCCCATGTCGCCCATTAAGTCAACGCCTTCTATTCGACCGGGCGTTATGACTTATGGGACCTTCATGTCAGTCTGCACAAAAATCCCCGAGTGACCTCCTACCTCCGGCCCATCCACCTTGTCATCCTCGGCCATGGGACGCAGCTACCACCGCCGCAGAAGGCGAGGTTAGAACCGCCGGCGGTGCGAAACGCATCTTGCGGCAGCCCGGATGACATCTCCGTCCGGCGCTCGCGGCCACTAGCTAGCCAAGATAGCTCCGTCCAGTTGCTTGTCTGCAAGGTTTGCTAGCTAGATTGGCACGGCGGCGCGGCGGCTTGCTCACGCGCGCCGCACTATGGCCAGCCATCTGGCTTGAGCGAAGGTCAGCGTGATGGCTTGCTCGCGCATGAGTTATGCTCGGGCCAGCCTGCCAACCCGTGCGGAGGCCAGCGCGGCGTCCGACCCATCCGGCGAAGCGGCGGCCAACTCCCTCATCACCAGCGCCACCAATGAACATGCATTAGTACTTTTTGAAGTAATGTTTAGGAAAAATAATGATTTGAGAGGGAATATAAAAGGATAGAAGGTTAGATGTGGTCACTCGTGTCAATGGTCAAACAAAATGTGTTGGTTCAAGCTGCCTTGTTAGCACGGACGTGTGGGCCAACCCTATCATAAACGGGTTTAAAAGAGCCTAATCGGCACTAGGTAGTAGTTTTTTGCACGGATTAGCAAATTTTGGGTATGTTTTTGCTATTTTTTGTACAATAGTTTCTTCCTAGGGCTGGTTGAAAGGGGTAGTTTTTTTGTTAAATACTCTACATATTGTAAGTAGGAGTGAAAGTTAAGCATTGGAAGCCAATAAGCAATGCTAGTTACATAGTGCCTATATGTACGTGATTGAAAGTAAATATCAACCATGAGTGACTAATATCTTGATGGAAAACTTGAAACTATGGAAATACTAGCATTTTTTGGAATGGTAAGAAATACTAGCAATGTTCATGGGTGTTGCAACAGATCATAATTAGAATAATACTTATTCACAAACTTGATACAAAGCACTCAAATTTTGATATATATATATATTATTTTTCTTTCAGAAAATATTCCTTCGGCTGTTTTGGTGAGGTGAGCGTGGGGTGTGGTTGGTTTTAAGATACTAATTATGGGTTTTTCTGCAAATTGGTAAAGAAGTGGGATGTTGGTGAGAAAAGGCAACAACTTACCTCACAGTCGTTAGATGTAGATCTAATGGTCAGAAATGACGGATGGCGCACACACCACCATCACCAACTTAGTCTTCTGTAGGAGTACTAGCAAGATGTCCGTGCATTGCACGAAACATCAAGATGCATATTTTTATAAAACACTTGTTGTGATTGACCCATGCAAGAGTAATCCCATGTGTAAAAACTAATGATATCTCGAGAAAGAGGAGATAAGGTGAAGAGGAGTGGGGCGTGGTGGTGATTGGTGGTCGGACTGAGCGGAGGCAAGGGGGATGGACGACGCTGGCAGCGGCCACCAGGCCAGTTTGTTCCAGAGGATTCCTTTTTTAATTTCTCAACAATGAGGTTGTTGGAGATAAGGACGAACGAGGGAAGGCCTTGGCTGCGGATGTGGAGAGAGGTGCGGGTATCTTTTAGTTTAATTTCCATCCGTTAGATATAGATCGGACGGTCTATTGCAAGATGGCACGCATACCATCATCACCAACTCGGTTTTTTATAAGAGAAGAAATATAAGTGTGGATATACAAATGTATTATTGATACTTGTTTTCTAAACTAGGATCTGCATTCTATTCAACGACTTAGCATGTGGGGCCTTAGCACAATGACTTCTCGACTGTGTAAAACAAAGGTTTTCCCGTCGCTGATAAGGAGGGGGGGACGGCGACGCGCTTTCGGCTTGCTCTAGTCCTAGTAGTCATACTAGGTGGTCTACGCACATGTAGATTTATTCTTTTTCATCTCTCGTATTCGCCATACTGCCACGACTGTTGATGAATAGATAGTAAGTTATTCACGGGGAAACCCTTGTTGAGCGTCTTTGCGAGAGAGAGAGAGAGTGATATGTCTAAAGACTGAGGCAGTGATAAGATATTCTTTGTGTCTATGTGTGTGGAGAATAGAGAGACATGTAATGGGGCTTTGTGTTGTGTAACGTGGAGACACATAGACATAATCAGAGAGTGAGTGTGTGAGATACACATGCGGACATGGGGAGAGATGTGTGAGTTAGAGAGATGGAGAATTTCTGCGTGCATCTAAGCTAGAGAGGGGGGATATATACATATCTAGAGCTGTAGAGAATATGCAAGGGTGTGTGTCTTAAAAGAAGGATCCAGATAGCTAGATGGGTATTTGTGCGTGTCTGTGTGTGTTTATGTGCGCGTTTGTGTGTGAGAGGGAGTGTGTGTATGTGGAGTAGAGAGACCACTAATGATGTAAACCTAGTAAAAGGGAAGGGGGAATGGTGTGACATGTGTGTCAAAGAGAGACAAAGGCATGTGTAGTATCAAGATAGCATGGGTGCGGGCGGGGAGCAGACTATTTGGAAGAGACATCGAGTGTGTGGGGGAGAGGGGTCTGAGAGTGAGAGAGAGATAGCAACAGAGAGAGAGAGATAGAGAGGAAAAGAGGGGGAGACAGGGGTCGTTTGTGTCCATAAGTGGCGTGTAGATAGGGAGACAATGTTGATGTTGTTCGAAATTGGCCTATGTATGGAGACGCAAGGGAAGCGAGTCATCGTGTGTGTGATAGGGACTTCATGAGAGATCTAGAATAGATGGTGTAGAGAACAACGTGCGAGATTGAGAACGATGATACATTAGGGAGCTATGGAAAGAGTCACGGCATATATGTATACAGGGGAGGAGCTGGGCCGGGTCCGCATGTGGGAGAGATAGAAAGAGGAGAGTGGTACACAAGGAGACAAAGTGTGCTTGTTTGCAGTGGGGGTGGTGTGTGAGGTGAGTGTGCGAGAACCACATAACTAGGGAGATAGACGTTTGGGGGCGACGTTTTGTGTGTATGGGAAAGATACACTCTACATAGTGCGTGTGCTTGGGAAAGAGAGATGCCGGAAGACCTGGAGAGTGGGGGAAGAGATGTGTGCATGCCCGAGAGACAAAGTGATAAGAGACCTATATTGGGGTCTGGACTTTAGAAGAGAGGGGGGTGTTAATGTGTTCGCATGTTCGTGTCTGGGGGAGAGAACGGCGTGTGTGTGGGGGGCGACGGAGGGGGTGGGGTGGGGTGGGGGGGTTGGCTTCAGATAATGAGTTAGGTGTCTATATTTGAGGGACTTTAGCGTAAGTGAGATATATATGGTCAATAGTGTGTGTACTCATGGTTGATCAATTTGTTTCACAATTTGGACTATGAGATAACGATAATTTTGAACATGCGTGATATACCTTGATGTACCAGAATTACAAACCTAAGATTGAAATTTTGGAATTCGACTCCATCATTTGCTTTTGTAATTAATTTAAACAGAGGTACATTTTTTAAGCCGGGATTTCGTGATTTCAAATTCATATATCAAACCTAGAGATATACACATACGGGCATGTTCAAACTTTATAATCATCCACTTTGTTCATACACATACACATTTTTGCTTTTGTCATCATATTTAGGATAAACACATTTGGAATGTCATTTGAATTGGACCGTATGATGGTATTTGCTTGTACTAGATCAATGATCCATATTTGAATTGAATGGACAATCTAAGTTTCGAGTTGGAGACATCGATTTTCAAAACTTGCACTTTTTTGCGTGCAAAACAAATAAATTCTCGGCCATGATCATAGTCGGCCGTACAAGAGCAGAACACTTATAATTTTAGGCGCCAAAATATTTCAAACTTCCTGCTCACATCAAAATATCTCGCGCCCGAAAGTTTAGCCCTGCGATATTCCAGTTTTACCCCTGCCACATGAATAGAAAAGGGATGCTTTTGTATGTCGACAGGCGCCACAACCGAAGCACCGGAGCCGCTTCAGCGACAGCGATAGCTGGCCCAAACTCAACCGCAACAGGAGCACCATCGACGATCCTTAGCTATCAAGTATGACAATGATACCCATACGCCGCCGAGAATCAGGTACTATTATCCAACGAATGGCGCCTACGTTCACTTTCTTAGCATAAGCACCGCACCTTTGAATTTCTTGAGGGCATCATTCAATTTCTCATGAGACGCGTTATTCTGCTTGCACTTGTAGGGCCATACTTCTGGAAGTGAACATGTTACATGTGCTAAATTACATACCAGTGCACATATAGTTAATATGCTTTAGTTTTGTCCTAAGTATTACTGTACTTCCTAGATATCACTAGCTACTATTTTACTTCCTGCATGCTATATTTGTGATAATGGTGTTGTTCTGATGCCACCTGTTGGTTCCATCAGACTGCTTCATGTTCTCTATGCTTAATTACACATCAACAAACTAGCATGTGGTCCCGCTGCTTTTTGTTTTTTTACCCTACATTTTCTGATGCTAGCTATTACATCACTGCTACGAGCCTCTGTTCATTACTTTTTTGTGTGTTCTTGATCTTCCCAAGTTGCATGACTAATTTTATGCTTCTATTAATTATGGATCTGCCAACCCCATCAAGCAAAATATTTGTTCTTTTGGGGCTGGCACCTCGAACGAGCATAAAAATAGACTGAAGCAGATATATTGTTGTGTAAGCACACACCCTTCTTTCATTAGTTTAGATGAACCATTGATGATCAATTCGAACCAGTGCATGTGATTAAAATTAATTTTACCTAAATAGAGGGTGCAGAATAAACTACAACAACTAGATTTGCAACTATGGGATGTTGACGATATCTTCAAAGAACATTGCAACAGCAGTGAGGCCTCACAACAACATATGGTAAGCCGGTGTGTTTTAGTACATGTGAAATGCAATGTGTGTGGGCTGTTTTCTTGGCTTGTGGCCTCAACCTGTAATCCTACAGAATTACAAATAGTTCAGTTGTCTGCTTTGCTGTATTGCTTGATTTGGATGCTTGTTTGTTACTTGTTAGGCTATACCTGAGTTGGCCAATATGTCAGCAGTGTCTGCTGTAATATCATAAAGAAATGCATGCCTAGTTCATTTGAGTCCTTAACTTTTCCTCTGAACTTCATCACAAGACTGTCAACTAGGGATGTCAATTGGGTCCCGTTTAATCCTGATTAAAGTCCACTAGTGGTATCATAGTTCAAAAGAGTTTTTGTTTTTTGAGGAAAATGAACTAGGGAGCTAGCAAAAACTAACTAGATGGGATTGGCGGATGTTGTTTATTTGCCACTTACATCCCTAGTTTCATCTTACCATTTTAATTTCTTTTCGGCTGATGCTGCTTGGAACCATTTAAATATAGCTTGCCATGCTCGGCAATAATTCGTATGTCATTTACCATGTAAGCTTACTGCCTGGATCATGTGATAACTATCTCTTACTTATGTCCATCGGAAACCTTTCAGGATGCCGTTCACACTAGATACAATGTACAACCCCAGAATCTATTTGTGGAAGCAGTGCGCCATCCATGTTACCAGATGGTAGCAGTTCAGAGGCAACACCACCGGTGAGCAGTTTGAGCACAGATATTATAGTTCTTGAGGCTCTACTAGAGGCAGAAAGAGATGGTGTGGCTGCCATGAATGAGGTAATCTTGATCTTGGGGCTGGAAATTATGCAATTAGCTGCACACATTATGCAAGCAACCCAAGAATTGGAGGAAGTAAGAATGTTGCATTTGAAGATGGAAGAGGTCCTGTTGTTTCTGCTATCTGAAACCTAGGGTAATCCCAGTTCTTGTTTAGATACCAGTTGAAATTGTCAACAGATTATTGTACTTGCATGTTGTGTCATGTCTCTGAATGGATTATGTTGTAATACCCCCTATGTTGTCCATGTGTTGTAATGATCCGAATTTTTTAAGCGAGGTAATCCTCAGTACTTGTATGATTGACATAAGGTGAACTACTTTTCGTGTGAGCATATTGTATTGGATGAAATAACTGTTTGACTCAAAGTGTATCCAACCTACTAAATTCAAAGATCACAAGATTTCTAAATCATAATCATATATAAAGGTGGAATAAATCTTTGTTGTGGTTTTGAAGAAATAAATAACAAAATGTAGAATTATCGGTGGATATTCGTAATCGAATACCAATTGGATTTGAATTTAGTTGCTAGGGCCGAGGGAAAACATGAATGCTAATTCTCCCATGTTTTGAACGAAGTGGCTAAACACCCACTATCATTTGTGGGCTGCCCGAAGCAAGTGTTTGCGAGATGGAAATTACTGTCTACCCCTAACACTTTCACATCCTTATCGACCGGATTTACACTACTGTCGAGAGGGGTAGACTAGTAACTTCAATCATATGTGACACGACCGCCTCTGAGCCCATTCAGACACGGTGGGTGCCAAACGTGGGCGGCAAAACACATTTGATTCAAGCTCGTCCGAAAGACATGTGTCTCTCCCTCCGTTTCCCCATTCATACACGGTGGACGGCAAAACAAACTCTCCTCGCATCTCCCGAAATCGATGTAGGCAAATTTTTTAAATAGGGGCAGATGTGTAACTTCCCTCAGACGTGACACAACCACCCTACCTGTCAACGCTGTTCATACACAGTTAGCGGCAAAACAGCCTCTCCTCGCCTGAAATCACTACTAGAAAATATTTGGGAGATGCGAGATTATCGTCCTATCCCTAACCGACGCAATGTCCGAAATTTTAAACGGGGGATAAGTTCATAACTTTCCCACATTTCAGACAAGCGCGTCCCAAAGTTTGATATCCCCCTCCCCCTCCATTTCCCCATTCATACACCGTCGGCGCCACAAAAACCTACCCACTGCGGTCATCCTCCTCCATCCGCCACCCCATCCTCCACCTTGCTGGAGCCGCTACCCCGTCGTCCACTACAAGAGATGGACGTCTCTCATCCACGGCACCAGACCAGGATCCTTTCATCGCGTCCTCTCGCTTCATCGGCGCCGTCGTCCACCTTGGTGTGGCCGCTCCTACCACCGCCTTGTCCACGACAACAGGATTTATCCCCCCCCCCATCGACAGCCATCACACCCGCAGCACCCTCAACGTATCAGCAGGGGCCTAGACAACATCGCAAGAGAGGTGGTACTCTTCCATATGTGCTTAAGTAATTGATCTCACAGGAAAATAGATCGTAAATTGTTTACTGTACTTTTTTTGTCCGTACCAAATCATAGTGGCTAGTTGAAAGCAAACATTGGTTGGGAAGTAGCTTTGTCTGGTTTGCACCTTCAGATCTGCCATGGAACGGTCACTATACTCGTAAAGCTTATGGTTTTCCCCCTTTATATTCACTACCATCATCGTAGGTGCTTCATGTCATGCTAGCACTGCTGCTCAGGTCCTCAACCCATGAAGCGAAACAACATGCCACTCATAATTCCAAAGCTTTGGTGTTGAAATATGAATATGATATGATGCCCACATTACTAAACACAGAGAACATTTAATTGCTCACCTAATGTTCCTGTATTCATTCCGAAAAGCATGTGCGCCGCCCACTGGTCCAGCTAGTTCCACTTTCCTAATTTTACTCTTGATGCTTAGGTTTTCCCCTTTTATCTACTCTACTATGATCTGCGTAGGTGCTTTCTGTCATACTAGCATTATTTCACCCCTCAAGCTAAACAACACAACACTCAAAATTCCAAAGCTTAGTTGTTCAAATATGATTGTGATATGATACTGATATTAGTTAACAGACACATTTCATTGGTTAGCTCAAGGTCCCACTTGAGTTTCCAAATGCATGTCGCGACATATAGAGAGACAGCAGAATTGCATTTCTTTGTCACTTGTTGACTATACTTTCTTGTCCATACCAAATCTTAGTTGTTATTTCAAAGAAAACATCAGTTGCTCACTAACCTTTGTGTGGTTTGCAGCTTCAGATCTACCATCCCATTGCCACGGTCAACACTATACTCATCATGCTTACGATTTCCCCATTTTATGATGACCACGATGAGCCTACGTGGTTCGTGTCATAATAGCACTTCTCCACCCATCGAGCTAAACAAGCTTAGTTGTACAAATTCAAATATGATAAAATGTTGATATTAGTAAAACTGAGAGATGTTTAATTGGTCAGCTAAATGTTCCTACTTTAGTTTTGAAATGCATGCGAGACACATATGGAGAGATCGGAAGGAATACTATTTCTTTGTGCGCTCTGGTTCATCATGGGTGGGCAACCGGCGTTGTATAGAAAGATTTGTAATATCTTCAATTTGCTTGCTCTTATGCTCTTCTTTAAGATGATCCTCTTCTCTTCTTTAATAAGTATGTTCCTTGTTGGGAAGAGTAGCAGATACATTTGCGGTCGACTGGTCAGGTCGAGTTGTTCTCCCTTAGTACATTTTGAATCTGTCAGGTCAGGTCGACTTGTTCTTCTTTACCATATGTTGAAGCTGTCATCTGTGAAGTATCATCACATCTGGAGCTCTCATATTTTCAGTAGTAGGCCAAGTTACAGCATGTGATAACCACAAGTATATGGGATCGCAACAGTTTTCGATAAGTAAGAGTGTCGAACCCAACGAGGAGTTAAAGGTAGAACAAATATTCCCTCAAGTTCTATCGACCACCGATACAACTCTACGCACGCTTGACGTTCGCTTTACCTAGAACAAGTATGAAACTAGAAGTACTTTGTAGGTGTTGTTGGATAGGTTTGCAAGATAATAAAGAGCAAGTAAATAAAAGGTAGGGTTGTTTAGATTAAGAAACAATAAAGTAAGTATAGAAAGTGTGGAAAAGTGGGGGTAGGAGTTGCGAAATTGTCCCTAAGCAATTGACTACTTTACTAGACCGATAGCAAGTATTATGTGGGAGAGGCCACTGTTAGCATGTCATCCCTGACTTGGAATTCTATGCACTTATGATTGGAACTATTAGCAAGCATACGCAACTACTAATGTTCATTAAGGTAAAACCCAACCATAGCATTAAGATATATTGCTCCCCCTTCAATCCCGTATGCATCAATTTCTATGCTTGGTTGAAGCTTCTGTCACTCTTGCCCTCCAATACATAGTCGTATCAACATACAGCTAACCCTAGGGTGTGATCCACGCGCGCAATCATATGATGGGCACCAAAGGACATCAACATAACCACAAGCAAATTAAATCAATCATAGCAATTCATCAACCACCGATAGGACAACGAAAATCTACTCAGACATCATAGGATGGCAACACATCATTGGATAATAATATGAAGCATAAAGCACCATGTTCAAGTAGAGGGTACAGCGGGTTGCGGAAGAGTGGACCGCTGTAGATAGAGGGGGGAAGGTGATGGAGATGTTGGTGAAGATGGCGGAGGTGTTGGTGTAGATCACGGTGATGATGATGGCCCCCGGTGGCACTCCGGTGCCACCGGAAGCGAGGGGGAGAGAGCCCCCTCCTTCTTCTTCTTCCTTGACCTCCTCCCTAGATGGGAGAAGGGTTTCACCTCTGGTCCATGGCCTCCATGGCACGGGAGGGTCAAGAACCCCTCCGAGATTGGATCTGTCTCTCTGTCTCTCTCAGATTCTTCCCTTTCACTGTTTCTTATATTCCCGGAGATCCGTAACTCCGATTGGGCTGAAATTTTGACACGATCTCTATCCAGAAATTAGCTTTCTTGCGGCGAAAGAAGGGCATCAACCGCCTTACAGGTGGCCCGCGAGGGTCAGGGGCACGCCCAGGGGGGCAGGCGCGCCCTCCTGCCTCGTGGCCACCTCGGGCACCGTCTCGCGTGGATTTTTTCTTCCCAAAAATCATAAATATTCCAAAAAAATCTCCGTCGGTTTTTATCCCGTCTGGACTCTGTTTGATATGGATATTCTGCGAAACAAAAAACATGCAACAAACAGGAACTGGCATTGGGCACTGGATCAATATGTTAGTCCCAAAAATAGTATAAAAAGTTGCCAAAAGTATATGAAAGTTGTAGAATATTGGCATGGAACAATCAAAAATTATAGATAAGACGGAGACGTATCAGCATCCCCAAGCTTAATTCCTGCTCGTGCTCAAGTAGCTAAATGATAAAAAAGATAATTTTTGATGTGGAATGCTACCTAGCATAATCTTTATCACATATCTAATCATGGCATGAATATTAAGACACAAGTGATTCAAAGCAATAGTCTATCATTTGACATAAAAACAATAATACTTCAAGCCTACTAATAAAGCAATCATGTCTTTTCAAAATAACAAGGCCAAAGAAAGTTATCCCTACAAAAGCATAAAGTCTGGCTATGCTCCATCTTCTTCACACAAAATACTCACATCATGCACAACCCCGATGACAAGCCGAGCAATTGGTTCATACTTTTGACGTTCTCAAACCTTTTCAACTTTCACGCAATACATGAGCGTGATCCATGGACATAGCACTATAGGTGGAATAGAATGGTGGTTGTGGAGAAAAAAAAGGAGAAGATAGTCTCGCATCAACTAGGTGTATCAATGGGCTATGGAGATGCCCATCAATAGATATCAATGTGAGTGAGTAGGGATTGCCATGCAACGGATGCACTAGAGCTATAAGTATATGAAAGCTCTAACTGAAACTAAGTGGGTGTGCATCCAACTTGCTTGCTCATGAAGACGTAGGGCATTTGAGCAAGCCCATCATTGGAATATACAAGCCAAGTTCTATAATGAAAATTCCCACTAGTATATGAAAGTGATAACTCAAGAGACTCTCTATATGAAGAACATGGTGCTACTCTGAAGCACAAGTGTGGTATAAGGATAGTAACATTGCCCCTTCTCTCTTTTTCTCTCATTTTTTTTGTTTTTTTTGTTTTTTTGTAGGCTTCTTTGGCCTCTCTTTTTTTTGGGGGGGGGGGGGCTTCTTTGGCCACTTTTATTTTGATAACCTCACATGGGACAATGTTCTAATAATGATGATCACCACACTTTTATTTACTTACAACTCAATATTACAACTCGATATCTAGAACAAAGATATGACTCTATATGAATGCCTCCGACGGTGTACCGGGATGTGCAATGATCTAGCGTAGCAATGACATCAAAAAACGGACAAGCCATGAAAACATCATACTAGCTATCTTACGATCATGCAAAGCAATATGACAATGAATGCTCAAGTCATGTATATGATGATGATGAAAGTTGCATGGCAATATATCTCGGAATGGCTATGGAAATGCCATGATAGGTAGGTATGGTGGCTGTTTTGAGGAAGGTATATGGTGGGTTCATGGTACCGGCGAAAGTTGCACGGTACTAGAGAGGCTAGCAATGATGGAAGGGTGAGAGTGCGTATAATCCATGGACTCAACATTAGTCATAAAGAACTTACATACTTATTGCAAAAATCTATTAGTCATCAAAACAAAGTACTACGCGCATGCTCCTAGGGGGATAGATTGGTAGGAAAAGACCATCGCTCGTCCCCGACCGCCACACATAAGGAAGACAATCAATAAATACCTCATGCTCCAACTTCGTTACATAACGGTTCACCATACGTGCATGCTACGGGAATCACAAACCTCAACACAAGTATTTCTACATCCAAAACTACCCACTAGAATGAATCTAATATCACCATGTTTATATCACAAAACTATTGCAAGGAATCAAACACATCATATTCAGTGATCTACAAGTTTTATGTAGGATTTTATGACTAACCATGTGAATGACCAATTCCTGTCATCTCTCTAAATAGATATAAGTGAAGCAAGAGAGTTTAATTCTTGATACAAAAGATATGCCCATGCTCTACCAAATATAAGTGAAGCAAAAGAGCATTCTACAAATGGCGGTTGTCTATGTAAAGAGAAATAGGCAATCCAAACTTCAAATGATATAAGTGAAGCACATGAAGCATTCTATAAAGCCATACTCAAAAGATATAAGTGAAGTGCAATGAGAATTCTATAAATCCACCAAGGACTATCTCATACCAGCATGGTGCATAAAAGAAAAATGAAAACTAAATGCAAAAGACGCTCCAAGATTGCACATATCGCATGAACGAAACGAATCCGAAAACATACCGATACTTGTTGAAGAAAGAGGGGATGCCTTCTGGGGCATCACCAAGCTTAGACGCTTGAGTCTCCTTGAATATTTTCTTGGGGTTCCTCGGGCATCCCCAAGCTTGAGCTCTTGCCTCTCTTCCTTCTTCTCACATCGAGACCTTCTCGATCATCGAACACTTCATCCACACAAAACTTCAACAGATGACTCGGTAAGATCCGTTAGTATAATAAAGAAAATCACTAGTCTATGTACTGTTGAAAACCAATTAATATTTTGTTTTTGCATTGTGTCTACTGCAGTATAACTTTTTCATGGCTTAATCCACTAATATAAATTGATAGTTCCATCAAAACAAGCAAACTATGCATCAAAAACAGAATCTGTCTAAAACAGAACAGTCTGTAATAATCTGAACATTCGCCATACTTCTGATACTTGAAAAATTCTACCAAAATTGGGAAAAATAAAAAATTTGTATAGGAATACAGTCCAAAAAGAATCAGAACCATTTGACGTTCCAGCTAAAAATGTAAAATCGCGCACTACAACCAAAGTTTCTGTCCTGCACCGTACAAACCATCAAGCAAATGTAAACATCCTAAAGGCAAACCTTGGCACATTATTTTTATTTCTAAAATTTATAAAAGAACACAATAGAAATAAATGACTCTCTAAAACTTCCGGGTTGTCTCCCTGGCAGCGCTTTCTTTAAAGCCATTAAGCTAGGCATATAGTGCTCAAGTAATGGATCCACCCGGATCCCAAGGTATATCAAAGCCAATTTTAATTAACAATGATTTGTAATTTATTGGTGAGAACAAGGTAACATATATCATGTAATGACGAAGTCTAACTCTCTTCCTATGCATCGGCATGTCATAAAAGAACAATTCATGCACACATAGTAAAGGCCAATGCATAGTATAAACAGTTTCTTGCAATTCTATCATATTGGAAACATAGAGAGGTGGAGATATAGTTCCTCTTTCATAATAATTGCAAGTAGGAGAGGCAAGCACATGCATATTATATCCATAAAAATCATCATGTGCAATGGTAAAAGGCAACCCATCAATATATTCCTTAATAAGAGCAAACTTCTCCGATATAGTGTAGTTTGGAGAATTCAAAAAGATAATAGGACTATCATGTGTGGGTGCAATAGCAACAATTTCATGTTTAACATAAGGAACTATAGCAAGTTCATCTCCATAAGCATAATTCATATTGGCATCTTGGCCACAAGCATAGCAAGCATCATCAAAAAGGGATATTTCAAAAGAATCAATTGGATCATAACAATCATCATAGGAATCATCCTCCGGTAAGCACGAAGGGAAATTAAACAATGTATGAGTTGAAGAGTTACTCTCAATAGAAGGTGGGCATGGTTAGCTAATCCACTCTTCCTCCTTTTGTTCTTCGCTCTCCTCCTCATCTTTTTCATCCAATGAGCTCACAGATTCATCAACTTCTTCTTCCATAGACTCCTGCAAAATATTAGTATATTCTTGGACAGCGGAGAATTTCTCAATAAGCGCATTAATATAGGAATTATATTCATAATTATCGTAGCAATATTTTAAGATAGCTAAATTTTCAGGCCTATAAACATCGTCATCATAAGCTTCATGCTTTTCAAACAAAGATTCAATTTCATAAGCACCCTTAAAAGCAACAAATTCTTCTATTTGTTCCACATCATAGTAATCATATATACCATTAGCATAAGAAACTAAGGTTTCATTATCATTAAATTCACATGAAAAGGAAGGTGTGGAGCCTTCACCTTAGAGCAACAAGTATAATCATATCTCAAGCATAGTTGCCTAGCATACCAATTCAATATATGAATTTGATCCCATAATAGTTTCCCTTTTTGTGTCAAGCGGTAATCCCTAAAGTATTCACGTTGATCCAACGTTACTCCCATTACATAATTGAATGGGGTTTTCTCAGGATTATTAAAGTAGTACATAATATTTTTCACATAACCAGCATCGAGGGTTTTAGGAGGTTCCCCATCTCCATGAGTAGCAAGTACACCTAATTTTTTGGTATTTCGTGTTCCATATCCATAACTAAAGATAGAGAACAACTAAGAACAGCAAATAAAAATTACTTAGTGATAAAGCAAACAAGCACACACGAGAATATTCACCCCACGCTATTGCTCCCTGGCAACGGCGCCAGAAAAATGTCTTGATAACCCACAAGTATAGGGGATCGCAACAGTTTTCGATAAGTAAGAGTGTCGAACCCAACGAGGAGCTAAAGGTAGAACAAAAATTCCCTCAAGTTCTATCGACTACCGATACAACTCTACGGACGCTCGACGTTCTCTTTGCCTGGAACAAGTATGAAACTAGAAGTACTTTGTAGGTGTTGTTGGATAGGTTTGCAAGACAATAAAGAGCAAGTAAATAAAAGGTAGGGGCTGTTTAGATTAAGAAACAATAAAGTAAATATAGCAAGTGTGGAAAAGTGGTGGTAGGAGTTGCGAAATTGTCCCTAAGCAATTGACTACTTTACTAGACCGATAGCAAGTATTATGTGGCAGAGGCCACTGCTAGCATGTCATCCCTGACTTGGAATTCTATGCACTTATGATTGGAACTATTAGCAAGCATCCGCAACTACTAATGTTCATTAAGGTAAAACCCAACCATAGCGTTAAGATATATTGGTCCCCCTTCAATCACGTATGCTTCAATTTCTATGCTAGGTTGAAGCTTCTGTCACTCTTGCCCTCCAATACATAGTCCTATCAACATACAACTAACCCTAGGGTCTGATCCACGCGCGCAATCATATGATGGGCACCAAAGGACAGCAACATAACCACAAGCAAATTAAATCAATCATAGCAATTCATCAACCACCGATAGGACAACGAAATTCTACTCAGACATCATAGGATGTCAACACAACATTGGATAATAATATGAAGCATAAAGCACCATGTTCAAGTAGAGGGTACAGGGGGTTGTGGGAGAGTGGACCACTGTAGATAGAGGGGGGAAGGTGATGGAGATGTTGGTGAAGATGGCGGAGGTGTTGGTGTAGATCACGGTGATGATGATGGCCCCCGGTGGCACTCCGATGCCACCGGAAGCGAGGGGGAGAGAGCCCTCTTCCTTATTCTTCTTCCCTGACCTCCTCCCTAGATGGGAGAAGGGTTTCCCCTCTGGTCCATGGCCTCCATGGCACGGGAGGGGCAAGAGCCCCTCCGAGATTGGATCTGTCTCTCTGTCTCTCTCTGTTTCTGCGTTCTCAGATTCTCCCCTTTCACCGTTTCTTATATTCCCTGAGATTCATAACTCCAATTGGGCTGAAATTTTGACACGATCTCTATCCGGAAATTAGCTTTCTTGCGGAGAAAGAAGGGCATCAACTGCCTTACGGGTGGCCCACGAGAGTCAGGGGTGCGCCCAGGGGGGCAGGCGCGCCCTCCTGCCTCGTGGCCACCTCGGGCACCGTCTCGCGTGGATTTTTCTTCCCAAAAATCATATATATTCCAAAAACAATATCCGTTAGTTTTTATCCCGTTTGGACTCCGTTTGATATGGATATTTTGCGAAACAAAAAACATGCAACAAACAGGAACTGGCACTGGGCACTGGATCAATATGTTAGTCCCAAAAATAGTATAAAAAGTTGCCAAAAGTATATGAAAGTTGTAGAATATTGGCATGGAACAATCAAAAATTCTAGATACGACGGAGACGTATCAGCATGCATGGAATCTCTTAGAAGAATTGCATAGATAGCACAAAGGGGTTTACAGGGAGGCGGTATTGGATTAGAATCACTTCTGCATTACAAAGATAATATCACTTGTTTTTATGTTTCATGCATGTCAGGTACTGAACATTATCAAAATAAATATGAGAACGGGCGCACGAGAGGAATATTGCGGAACATTCCACTGGCTAACAAACTTGGCATGGTGGAGGATGACCTATTGATACGTGCATTTTGGATCATGCTTTTATATTCATATGTATTGCATTATGGGCTGTTATTACACATTATGTCACAATACTTATGCCTATTCTCTCTTATTTTACAAGGTTTACATAAAGAGGGAGAATGCCGGCAGCTGGGATTCTGGGCTGGAAAAGGAGCAAATATTAGAGACCTATTCTGCATATCTCCAAAAGTCCTAAAACTTCACGAAAGACGTTTTAAGAATATATAAAAAATATTGAGCGCAAGAAGTTCAGCAGGGGGCCACACCCTGCCAATGAGGATGGGGGGCGCGCCCTACCCCCTGGGCACGCCACCCTACCTCATGGGCCCCTTGGTGGCCCTCCGGTGGCCATCTTCTGCTATATGGAGTCTTTCGATGAGGAAGAAAAATCATAAGCCATCTCCTCGGACGAAACTCTGCCGCCATGAGGCGGAACCTTGGCGGATCCAATCTAGGGCTCCGGCAGAGCTGTTCTGCCGGGGAAACTTCCCTCTGGGAGGGGGATATCATCGCCATCGCCATCACCAACGCTCCTCCTCATCGGGAGAGGGCAATCTCCATCAACATCTTTATCAGCACCATCTCCTCTCAAAACCCTAGTTCATCTCTTGTATCCAATTCTTGTCTCCAAGTCCGGGATTGGGACTAGTAGGATGCTAGTAGTGTTAATTACTCATTGTAGTTGATGCTAGTTGGTTTATTTGGTGGAAGATCATATGTTCAGATCCTATATGCATATTAATACCCCTCTGATTATGAACATGAATATACTTTGTGAGTAGTTACGTTTGTTCCTGAGGACATGGGAGAAGTCTTGCTATTAGTAGTCATGTGAATTTGGTATTTGTTCGATATTTTGATGAGATGTATGTTCTCTCTCCTCTAGTGGTGTTATGTGAACGTCGACTACATGACACTTCACCATTATTTAGGCCTAGAGGAAGGCATTGGGAAGTAATAAGTAGATGATGGGTTGCTAGAGCGACAGAAGCTTAAACCCTAGTTTATGCATTGCTTCGTAAGGGGCTGATTTGGATCCATATGTTTCATGCTATGGTTAGGTTTACCTTAATACTTATTTTGTAGTTGCAGATGCTTGCAATAGAGATTAATCATAAGTGGGATGCTTGTCCAAGTAAGGACAGTACCCAACCACCGGTCCACCCACATACCAAATTATCAAAGTACCGAACGCGAACCATATGAACGTGATGAAAACTAGCTTGACGATATTCCCATTTGTCCTCGGGAGCGCTTTTCTCTATATAAGAGTTTGTCCAGGCTTGTCCTTTGCTACAAAAAGGATTGGGCCACCTTGCTGCACTTTATTTACTTTTGTTACTTGTTGCTCGTTACAAATTATCCTATCACAAAACTATCTGTTACCACTTATTTCAGTACTTGCAGAGAATACCTTGCTGGAAACCGCTTATCATTTCCTTCTGCTCCACGTTGGGTTCGACACTCTTACTTATCGAAAGGACTACGATAGATCCCCTATACTTGGGGTCATCAAGGCTTTTTTGGGGTATCTTCTGGCGCCGTTGCCGGGGAGTGAAGCGCCTTTGGTAGGTGGAATTTGGTAAGGAAAAATTTATATAGTGTGCTGAAATTTACTGTCACTTGTTACTATGGAAAGTAATCCTCTGAGGGGCTTGTTTGGGGTATCTTCACCCCGACCAGTAGAGCAAAGATTTGCTCCTCAACCTACTGAACCTACTGAAAATGAAAATGTCTGCTTTGAAATTCCTTCGGGTATGATAGAAAAACTGCTAGCTAATCCTTTTGCAGGAGATGGAACAAAGCATCCTGATGAGCACCTAATATATGTGGATGAAGTTTGTGGATTATTTAAGCTTGCAGGTGTACCCGGAGATGTTATTAAGAAGAAGGTATTTCCTTTATCTTTGAAGGAAGATGTATTGACATGGTATAGGCTATGTGATGATACGGGGTCATGGAACTACAAACGATTGAACTTGGAATTTCATCAGAAGTTTTATCCTATGCATCTTGTTCATCGTGATCGCAATTATATATATAATTTTTGGCCTCGCGAAGGAGAAAGCATCGCTCAAGCTTGGGGAGGCTTAAATCAATGTTATATTCATGCCGCAATCATGAGATCTCAAGAGAAATGATTATTCAAAATTTTTATGCTCGGCTTTCTGATAGCAATCACACCATGCTCGATACTTCTTGTGCTGGCTCTTTTATGATGAAGACTATTGAATTCAAATGGGATTTATTGGAAAGAATTAAACGCGACTCTGAAGATTGGGACCTCGACGAAGTTAAGGAGTCAGGTATGACACCTAAGTTTCATTGTGTTAAATCTTTTATGGATACCGAAGTTTTCCGTAAATTTAGCACTACATATGGACTTGACTCTGAAATAGTAGCTTCTTTCTGTGAATCTTTTGCTACTCATGTTGATCTCCCTAGGGAGAAATGGTTTAAATATCATCCTCCCATAGAAGTAAAAGTAGCTGCACCAATTAAAGTTGAAGAAAAGACTGTCACTTACAATGATCCTATTGTTCCTACCGCTTATGTTGAGAAACCACCTTTTCCTGTTAGGATAAAGGATCATGCTAAAGCTTTAAATGTGGTTCGTAAAAGCAATATTAAAATTTATACACCTCCTGAGCAAATTAAAGTTGAACATGATATTGCTATTGTTAAAGATCTCTTGTCTGATAATATTGATGGGCATGTTATTCATTTCCTTGATGAGACTGCTAGAATTGCTAAACCCTGTGCAAAAGATAAAAACAGACATGTGGTAGGCATGCCTGTTATTTCTGTTAAAATAGGAGATCATTGTTATCATGGCTTATGTGATATGGGTGCTAGTGCTAGTGCAATACCTTACGACTTATACAAAGAAAATATGCATGATATTGCACCTGCTGAGATAGAAGATATTGATGTCACAATTAAACTTCCCAATAGAGATACTATTTCACCAATGGGAATTGTTAGAGATGTGAAGTCTTGTGTGGGAAAACTAAATATCCTGCTGATTTTCTTGTTCTCGGTTCCCCACAAGATAGCTTTTGTCCCATTATATTTGGTAGACCCTTCTTGAACACTGTTAATGCTAAGATACATTGCAAAAAGGATGTTGTTACTATCGGTTTAGATGATATGTCTCATGAATTTAATTTCTCTAAATTTAGTAGACAACACCGTGAAGAAGAATTACCTAGTAAGGATGAAATTATTGGTTTTGCTTCTATTGCCGTACCTCCTAGTGATCCTTTAGAACAATATTTGCTAGACCATGAAAATGATATGTTTATGAATGAAAGAAGGGAAATAGATGAAGTATTCTTTAAACAAGAACCTATTCTGAAACACAATTTGCCTATTGAAATCCTAGGGGGTCCTCCTCCACCCAAGGGTGATGCCGTGTTTGAGCTTAAACCGTTGCCTGATACTCTTAAATATGATTATCTTAATGAGAAAAAGATATATCTTGTTATTATTAGTGCTAACCTTTCAGAGCATGAGGAAGAGAGATTATTGAAAACTCTGAAGAAGCACTGTGCTTCTATTGGGTATACTCTTGATGATCTTAAGGGCATTAGTCCCACTCTATGTCAACATAAAATAAATTTGGAAGAAGATGCTAAACCAGTTCATGATCATCAATGATGGCTGAATCCTAAAATGAAAGAAGTGGTAAGAAAGGAAGTACTAAAGCTCCTTGAGGCAGGTATAATCTATCCCGTTGCTGATAGTCAGTGGGTAAGTCATGTCCATTGTGTCCCTAAGAAGGGAGGTATTACTGTTGTTCCTAATGATAAAGATGAATTGATTCCTCAAAGAATTATTATAGGTTATAGGATGGTAATTGATTTCGGCAAATTAAATAAGGCCACTAAAAAGGATCATTACCCCTTACCTTTTATCGATCAAATGATAGAAAGATTATCCAAACATACACATTTTTGCTTTCTAGATGGTTATTCTGGTTTCTCTCAAATACCTGTGTCAGCCAAGGATCAATCAAAGACTACTTTTACTTGCCCTTTTGGTACTTTTGCTTATAGACGTATGCCTTTTGGTTTATGTAATGCACCTGCTACCTTTCAAAGATGCATGATGGCTATATTCTCTGACTTATGTGAAAAGATTTGTGAGGTTTTCATGGACGATTTCTCCGTCTATGGATCTTCTTTTGATGATTGCTTGAGCAACCTTGATCGAGTTTTGCAGAGATGTGAAGAAACTAATCTTCTCTTGAATTGGGAAAAGTGCCACTTTATGGTTAATGAAGGTATTGTCTTGGGGTATAAAGTTTCTAAAAGAGGTATTGAAGTTGATAAAGCCAAGGTTGATGCTATTGAAAAGATGCCATGCCCCAAGGACATCAAAGTTAAAAGAAGTTTCCTTGGTCACGCCAAATTTTATAGGAGGTTCATTAAGGAATTCTCAAAAATTTCTCGGCCTCTAACTAATTTATTACAAAAAGATATACCATTTGTCTGTGATGATGATTGTGTAGAAGCATTTGAAATACTTAAGAAAGCATTGATCTCTGCACCCATTGTTCAGCCACCTGATTGGAATTTACCCTTTGAAATTATGTGTGATGCCAGTGATTATGCAGTAGGTGCTATTCTAGGGCAAAGAGTTGATAAGAAATTAAACGTTATTCAATATGCTAGTAAAACCCTAGACAATGCTCAAAGAAATTATGCTACTACTGAAAAAGAATTCTTAGCAGTTGTATTTGCTTGTGATAAGTTCAGACCTTATATTGTTGATTCTAAAGTAACTATTCATACAGATCATGCTGCTATTAAATATCTTATGGAAAAGAAAGATGCTAAACCTAGACTTATTAGATGGGTTTTCTTGCTACAAGAATTTGACTTACATATTGTTGATAGAAAGGGAGCTGAGAACCCCGTTGCAGACAACTTGTCTAGGTAAGAAAATGTGCTTGATGACCCACTACCTATTGATGATAGCTTTCCTGATGAGCAATTAAATTTCATAAATGCTTCTCATACTGCTCCATGGTATGCTGATTATGCTAATTACATTGTTGCCAAATTCATACCACCTAGTTTCACATACCAGCAAAAGAAAAAGTTCTTCTATGATTTATGGCATTAATTTTGGGATTACCCACATCTTTATAAAGAAGGAGTAGATGGTGTTATTAGACGTTGTGTACCTGAGCATGAACAGGAACAGATCCTACGCAAGTGTCACTCTGAAGCTTATGGAGGACACCATGCTGGAGATAGAACTACACATAAGGTATTGCAATCTGGTTTTTATTGGCCTACTCTCTTCAGGGATGCCCGTAAGTTTGTCTTATGTTGTGATGAATGTCAAAGAATTGGTAATATTAGTAGACGTCAAGAAATGCCTATGAACTATTCACTCGTTATTGAACCATTTGATGTTTGGGGCTTTGACTATATGGGACCTTTTCCTGCCTCTAATGGATATACACATATTTTATTTGTTGTTGATTACTTTACCAAGTGGGTAGAAGCTATTCCAACTAGTAGTGCTGATCATAACACTTCTATTAAAATTCTTAAAGAAGTTATTTTTCCAAGATTTGGAGTCCCTAGATATTTAATGACTGATGGTGGTTCACATTTTATTCATGGTGCTTTCCGTAAAATGCTTGCTAAGTATGATGTTAATCATAGAATTGCATCCCCTTATCACCCTCAGTCTAGTGGTCAAGTAGAATTGAGTAATAGAGAGATCAAATTAATTTTGCAAAAGACTGTCAATAGGTCTAGAAAGAATTGGTCCTAGAAACTTGATAATGCATTATGGGCCTATAGAACTGCATATAAAATCCTATGGATATGTCTCCGTATAAAATGGTTTATGGAAAAGCATGTCACTTACCTCTCAAACTAGAACACAAAGCATATTGGGATATTAAAGAGCTCAATTATGATTTTAAACTTGCCGGTGAGAAGAGGTTATTTGATATTAGCTCACTCGATGAATGGAGAACCCAAGCCTACGAAAATGCCAAGTTGTTCAAAGAAAAGGTTAAACGAAGGCATGATAAAAGGATACAAAAGTGTGAGTTTAATGTAGGTGATTATGTATTGCTATACAACTCCCGTTTAAGATTTTTTGCAGGAAAACTTCTCTCTAAATGGGAAGGTCCTTACGTTATCGAGGAGGTCTATCGTTCCAGTGCCATAAAAATCAACAACTTCGAAGGCACAAATCCGAAGGTGGTGAACGGTCAAAGAATCAAACATTATATCTCAGGTAATCCCATAAATGTTGAAACCAATGTTATTGAAACCGTAACCCCGGAGGAATACATAAGGGACACTTTCCGGAATGTTTAGACTCCGAAAAGGAATAGGTATGTGGTACGGTAAGTAAACCAGCTCCAGAACAATTTTTAAGGCAATATTTCTCCGTTTTGGAATATTTAGAAAAATAGAAAAATAAGAAGTAGTCCGGGAAGGACACGAGGCCTCCACGAGGGTGGAGGGCGTGCCCCCCTACCTCGTGGGCACCTCGTGTGCTCTCTGGACTCCGTTTTCGTACACGACACGTATTTTGGTCAGTAAAAATTCATTATATAACCTCCCGAAGGTTTTGACCTCCGTATCACACAAATATCTCTTGTCTTTGTTTCGAGCTGTTTTCTGTCAGGGTTATCAAGGCCAGGCATTATGTCGTCTCCTTCCTCCTCCAACCATGAGGGCAACGATGCTTGGCTAATGAAGATAGAGTTGAAGAGAGAAGAACCCATGGAGATCAACAAGGATGAAGGGATCAAGAAGGCCACGGAGGACCAAGTTCCGGAAACAGAAGACATCCTTCAACCTGATCACAATCTTCTTACCCCAACTGAGACCGAAGCTTTCAAGATGATCGAGTTACCTCGTATACAAAATAAGTATCTCACACATGAAAATATTTTGTTAAAGGAGCATATCATTGCACTCAAAGGCATTATCCTCAAGTTAGAAGACCTCCTACGGTCGATGTGCGACTATCCATCATCAACAACTCCACCTTCTTCACCAACAAAGGATACATAATCACATGGGTATGGGCACTCCCATTGGCAACTACCAAGCTTGGGGAAGTGCCCTGGTATCATATCACCATCACTTTTATCTTTACCGCTTTTCTTAGTTCGATCTTTTTCATAATATCTTGATCTAGTAGAATAAAGTTTTAGTATGATCTAGTTGTGATTTTTGCTTTATGATCCTTTTATGTAATCGAGTCCGTGAGCTATACATAATAAAGATTAGTGTTGAGTCAAGGGCTTGATTATTTGCCATGATCCTAAGTGAATAAATGAAAAGAGAAAGAATAAAAAAGGAAACAAAGAGGTCATATGGATCTTATGAAGAGTAATGAGCTCACATAGAAAAAAGTATGATGAATAAAAGTTGTTGAGAGTTGACAAACATAGTTTTGGTCATCGTTGCAATTAATAGGAAGTAATAAATAAAGAGAGGTCTTCACATATACATATACTATCTTGGACATCTTTTATGATTGTGAGCACTCATTAAAATATGACATACTAAAGAGTTGGCGTTGGATAAGGAAGACTATTGTCATGGATCATCCAACATGGTTGAGCTTGCCTTTCCCCCTCATGCTAGGCAAATTCATCGCACCAAGTAGAGATACTACTTGTTCTTCCAAATACCCTTAAAACCAGTTTTGCCATTAGAGTCCACCATACCTACCTATGGATTGAGTAAGATCCTCCAAGTAAGTTGTCATCGGTGCAAGCAATAAAAAATGCTCTCTAAATATGTATGACTTATTAGTGTGGGAGAAAATGAGCTTTATACGATCGTGTGATATGGAAGAAATAAAAGCGACATACTGCATAACAAAGGTCCATATCACAAGTGGTAATATAAAGTGATGTTCTTTCGCATTAAGATTTTGTGCATCCAACCATAAAAGTGCATGACAACCTCTGCTTCCCTCTGCGAAGGGCCTATCCTTTTCTTTTACCTCCTACCTTGCATAAGAGTCATGGTGATCTTCACCCTTCCTTTTTACATTTTATCCTTTGGCAAGCATAGTAAGTTGGAAAGATCCTGGTATATATGGCTAATTGGATGTGAGTTTTCATGAACTATTATTGTTGACATTACCCTTGAGGTAGAACGTTGGGAGGCAAAACTATAAGCCCCTATCTTTCTCTGTGTCCGACTAAAACTCCATACCCATAAGTATTGCGTGAGGGTCAGCAATTGTGAAAGACTATATGATAGTTGAGTATGTGGACTTGCTGAAAAGCTCTTATATATTGACTCTTTCCTATGTTATGATAAATTGCAATTGCTCCAATGACTGAGATTATAGTTTGTTAGTTTTCAATGAAGTTTACGATTCATACTTGAAATTGTGACTGAAATAATACTCTAGCCTAAGAAATCATATGACAAGAATTATGTAAGTTGCTGTTCTAAGAATGATCATGATGCCCTCATGTCCGTGTTTTACTTTTATCGACACCTCTATCTCCAAACATGTGGACATATTTTTTGATTTCGGCTTTCGCTTGAGGACAAGCGAGGTCTAAGCTTGGGGGAGTTGATACGTCCATTTTGCATCATGCTTTTATATCGATATTTATTGCATTATGGGCTGTTATTACACATTATGTCGCAATACTTATGCCTATTCTCTCTTATTTTACACGGTTTACATAAAGAGGGAGAATGCTGGCAGCTGGGATTCTGGGCTGAAAAAGGAGCAAATATTAGAGACCTATTCTGCACAGCTCCAAAAGTCCTGAAACTTTACGGAAGACGTTTGCAGAATAAATAAAAAATACTAGATGCAAGAAGTTCAGCACGGGGGGCACACCCTGCCCACGAGGGTGGGGGGCGCGCCCCGTACCTCGTGGCCCCCCTGGTGGCCCTCCGATGGCCATCTTCTGCTATATGGAGTCTTTCGATGAGGAAGAAAAATCAGAAACCATCTCCTCAGACGAAACTCCGCCGCCACGAGGCGGAACCTTGGCGGATCCAATCTAGGGCTCCGGCAGAGCTGTTCTGCCGGGGAACCTTCCCTCCGGGAGGGGGAAATCATCGCCATTGTCATCACCCACGCTCCTCTCATCGGGAGAGGGCAATATCCATCAACATCTTCATCAGCACCATCTCCTCTCAAAACCCTAGTTCATCTCTTGTATCCAATTCTTGTCTCCAAGTCCGGGATTGGTACTAGTAGGTTGCTAGTCGTGTTAATTACTCCTTGTAGTTGTTGCTAGTTGGTTTATTTGGTGGAAGATCATATGTTCAGATCCTATATGCATATTAATACCCCTCTGATTATGAACATGAATATGCTTTGTGAGAAGTTACGTTTGTTCCTGAGGACATGGGAGAAGTCTTGCTATTAGTAGTTATGTGAATTTGGTATTTGTTCGGTATTTTGATGAGATGTATGTTGTCTCTCCTCTAGTGGTGTTATGTGAATGTCGACTACATGACACTTCACCATTATTTGGGCCTAGAGGAAGGCATTGGGAAGTAATAAGTAGATGATGCGTTGCTAGAGTGACAGAAGCTTAAACCCTAGTTTATGCGCTGCGTTGTAAGGGGCTGATTTGGATCCATATGTTTCATGCTATGGTTAGGTTTACCTTAATACTTTTGTTATAGTTGCGGATGCTTGCAATAGAGGTTAATCATAAGTGGGATGCTTGTCCAAGTAAGGACAGTACCCAACCACCGGTCCACCCACATACCAAATTATCAAAGTACCGAACGCGAATCATATGAACGTGATGAAAACTAGCTTGACGATATTGCCATGTGTCCTCGAGAGCGCTTTTCTCTATATAAGAGTTTGTCCAGGCTTGTCCTTTGGTACAAAAAGGATTGGGCCACCTTGCTGCACTTTATTTACTTTTGTTACCTGTTGCTCGTTACAAATTATCCTATCACAAAACTATCTGTTACCACTTATTTCAGTACTTGCAGAGAATACCTTGCTGGAAACCGCTTATCATTTCCTTCTGCTCCTCGTTGAGTTTGTCATTCTTACTTATCGAAAGGACTATGATAGATCCCCTATACTTGTGGGTCATCACCTATCTTATTCACCCATCAAGGTGCTTACTCTAACTTGGCAAGGTTGTATTGGTCGCACATATTTTGCATCTGACTGATAACCCACAAGTATAGGGGATCGCAACAGTTTTCGAGGGTAGAGTATTCAACCCAAATTTATTGATTCGACACAAGGGGAGCCAAAAATATTCTCAAGTATTAGCAGCTGAGTTGTCAATTAAACCACACCTGGAAACTTAGTATCTGCAGCAAAGTGTTTAGTAGCAAAGTAATATGATAGTAGTGGTAACGGTAGCAAAAGGTAACAGTAGTAAAAGTAATGTTTTTGGTATTTTGTAGTGATGATAGCAATAGCAACGGAAAAGTAAATAAGCGAAGAAGAATATATGGAAAGCTCGTAGGCAATGGATCAGTGATGGAGAATTATGCCGGATGCGGTTCATCATGTAACAATCATTACCAAGGGTGACACAGAACTAGCTCCAGTTCATCAATGTAATGTAGGCATGTATTCCGAATATATTCATATGTGCTTATGGAAAAGAACTTGCATGGCATCTTTTGTCCAACCTTCCCGTGGCAGCGGGGTCCTTACGGAAAATAAGGGATATTAAGGCCTCCTTTTAATAGAGTACCGGAACAAAGCATTAGCACATAGTGAATACATGAACTCCTCAAACTATGGTCATCACCGATAAATATCCCGATTATTGTCACTTTGGGGTTAACGGATCATAACACATAATAGGTGACTATAGACTTGCAACATAGGATCAAGAACTCCCATATATTGATGAAAACATAATAGGTTTAGATCTAAAATCATGGCACTCGGGCCCTAGTGACAAGCATTAAGCATAGCAAAGTCATAGCAACATCAATCTCAGAACATAGTGGATACTAGGGATCAAACCCTAACAAAACTAACTCGATTACATGATAGATCTCGTCCAACCCATCACTATCCAGCAAGCCTACAATGGAATTACTCACACACGGTGGTGAGCATCATGAAAATGGTGATGGAGGATGGTTGATGATGACGATGGCGACGGATTCCCCTCTCCGGGGCCCCGAACGGACTCCAAATCAGCCCTCTCGAGAGGTTTTAGGGCTTGGCAGTGGCTCCGTATCGTAAAACGCGATGAAACCTTCTCTCTGATTTTTTTCTCCCCGAAACCAAATATATAGAGTTGGAGTCGAGGTCGGAGGAGCTCTAGGGGGCCCACGAGGTAGGGGGCACGCCCCCCACCCTCGTGGACAGGTGGTGGGCCCCCTGGCCTTCATCTTTTGCAAGGATTTTTTATATTTTCTGAAAAGTTGTTCCGTGAAGTTTCAGGTCATTCTGAGAACTTTTGTTTCTGCACGTACATAACACCATGGTAATTCTGCTGAAAACAGCGTCAGTCCGGGTTAGTTCCATTCAAGTCATGCAAGTTAGAGTCCAAAACAAGGGCAAAAGTGTTTGGAAAAGTAGATACGACGAAGACGTAACAACTCCCCCATGGTTAAACCCTTGCTTGTCTGCAAGGAATTCAGTTGATAAACTGAAAGTGATAAAGAAAAACTTTTACAAACTTTGTTTTCTCTTGTTGTTGTAAATATGTAAAGCCAGCATTCAAATTTCAGCAAAGATTATAACTAACCACATTCACAATAACGCTCAGGTCTCAAGTTTACTCATATCAATGGCGTAATCAACTAGCGAGCAATAATAATAAATCTCGGATGACAACACTTTCTCAAAACAATCATAATATGATATAACAAGATGGTATCTCGCTAGCCCTTTCTGAGACCGCAAAACATAAATGCAGAGCACCTTTAAAGATCTAGGACTGACTAGACATTGTAATTCATGGTAAAAGAGATCCAGTCAAGTCATACTCAATGTAAACTAATAGTAATGAATGCAAATGACAGTGGTGCTCTCTAACTGGTGCTTTTTAATAAGAGGATGATGACTCAGCATAAAAGTAAATAGATAGGCCCTTCGCAGAGGGAAGCAGGGATTTGTAGAGGTGCCAGAGCTCGGTTTTGAAATAGAGGTGAATAATATTTTGAGCGGTATACTTTCATTGTCAACATAACAGCCAAGAGATGGCGATATCTTCCATGCTACACACATTATAGGCGGTTCCCAAACAAAATGGTAAAGTTTATACTCCCCCTTCCACCAACAAGCATTACTCCATGGCTTGCTCGAAACAACGAGTGCCTCCAACTAACAAGAGTCCCAAGGGGAGTTTTGTTTGCAATTATTTTGATTTAGTCTACATAAAGCATGGGACTGGGCATCCTGGTGACCAACCACTTTCTCGTGAGTGAGGAGCGGAGTCCACTCCTCTTGAGAATAACCCGCCTAACATGGAAGATACGGACAGCCCTAGTTGATACATGAGCTATTGAAGCATACAAAACAGGATATTTATTTGAAGCTTTAGAGTTTGGCACATACGAATTTACTTGGAACGGCAGGTAGATACCGTATATAGGTAGGTATGGTGGACTCATATGGAATAACTTCGGGGTTTATGGAGTTGGATGCAGAAGCAGTATTCCCTCTTAGTACAGGTGAAGGCTAGCAAAAGACTGGGAAGCGACCAGCTAGAGAGCGACAACAGTCATGAACATGCATTAAAATTAATCAACACCGAATGCAAGCATGAGTAGGATATAATCCACCATGAACATAAATATCGTGAAGGCTATGTTGATTTTGTTTCAACTACATGCGTGAACATGCGCCAAGTCAAGTCACTTAAATCATTCAGAGGAGGATACCACCCTATCATACCACATCACAACCATTTTAATAGCATGTTGGCATGCAAGGTAAACCATTATAAGCTTCTAGCTAATCAAGCATGGCACAAGAAACTATGATCTCTAGTTGTCATTGCAAACATGTTTATTCATAATAGGCTGAATCAGGAATGATGAACTAATCATATTTACAAAAACAAAAGACGTCGAGTTCATGCCAGCTTTTCTCATCTCAATAAGTTCATCATATAATCATCATTATTGACTTTCACTTGCACGACCGAACGATGTGAATAATAATCATAGTGCACGTGCATTGGACTAAGCTGGAATCTGCAAGCATTCAATAAATATGAGAAGACAAGGCAATATGGGCTCTTTTGTCAGATCAACAATAATGCATATAAGATCCACCTCAATAATTTAATTATGGTCTTCTCCTATCGACCCCCAAAGAAAAGAAAAGAAATAAAACTATTTACACGGGAAAGCTCCCAACAAGCAAAAGAAGAACAGGAAATCTTTTTGGGTTTTCTTTTTAATTACTACTACAAGCATGGAAAGTAAACTAATTAAAAGCTACAGCTATTTTTTTTGGTTTTTCTTAAGGTTTATTAAACACACAAGAAGAAAGCATAAAAAGGAAAATAAACTAGCGTGGATGACACAATGAAAAAGTATGAGCACCGACATCTGGCAATGAGTGTGTGAAGATAAATGTAATGTCGGTGAGAAATACGTACTCCCCCAAGCTTAGGCTTTTGGCCTAAGTTGGTCTATGGCCATGGCTGGCCTGGCTGATATCCATGGTAAAAGTTGGGGTCGTACTCAGATGTAGCGGCTAACGCCTCCTGAGATGCAGCGTGGCGACAAGCGGCCTCCGTCCTCCTCTCGTACTCATCTGCCTCCTCTCTGGTAATAACATATCTTCCTTTTTCCTGATAATCAAAGAAGGCAGGAGCAGGGAGCACTACTAGGGAAAACATTATACACAGAAGTTTATCAGTAGCGCGGTTTAAAAGTGGGCGCTACTGCTAATTAGTAGTAGCGAGGGGTATAAAAACCGCGCTACTACTAAGTTGATAGTAGTAGCGAGGGGTATAAACCTGCGCTGCTACTAAGTTGTCTCGAACAATGCCCCTGGAATAGACCATAGTAGTAGCGAGGGGTGTAAAACCGGCGCTACTACTAAGTAAGTAGTAGTAGCGCAGGTAGACTCCGATGCTACTACTAAGCGTGTCCACCCCGGCCCAATCCACTCCCACCCCACCACTCTCTCTCTCATCCCTAAAAAGAACTCTCTCACGAACTCATCTCGGTCCACCCCACCCCGGCTCGGCTCCTCTCCCCACGATCTCCTCGCCGCCGCCACCACCCACGCCGGCCGGTTCCAGCGAGCACCGGCCGCGCGCAACACTTCCACAAGCTCCCGCCTTCCTCCGCTTCGATCCCCATGGAAGCCACCACCACCGCCTCCCTCGCGCGGACTCTCGCCTCCTCGCTGCTCCAGATCGGCGGCGGAGGGGTAGGGCGGTGCTTGGTCAGTGATCCGTTGCCGCCGCTGGCTTTCCTCCTCCCCTCTCCTCTGCTGCCACCGCCGGCCTTCTTTCCTGCGAGCGGGGATCGTCCGTGATCCGTCCGGAGCTCACTCCCCGCCTCCTACATGCGTACGTGCTCGACCCCCTCACCTCAATCGTCCATGATCCATCTGGGATTCATGCTCGGACATGGCCTAGTAGATATCTAGTTCCTGGTGTTCAGGTCGCGTGGCTTAACAGCCTCCCCCTGAGCCTAGTTGGATTTGTTTCAGGTGCTGTGTTGATTAGGTCCTGGATGATTGGGTTGGGTACTGACCTCTGTCTGTATGTAGCAACAGATACAGGAGAAGTTTTCTGTCGGATTAGTTTACAGTGAATTTTCAGATGACCGAGTTTAAGATTGAGAATTTGGTCAAATCTAGGCTTTAATCCTAGGGGAAAATCTATTAAAAATAAAATGAAGAACAAATGAAAGCAGGGAACTAGACAGTCCCTACGCAGACGTAAGGCCACTTCAGATTCTCACCTCCTTCAATTCAGAATTCAGAAATTATAATTCCTCTATTTTTTATTTGCCCATAAAAATTGCAGCCAATTCAAAATGCACACACTATCATCTTAATGGAACTATTCAGTGCCTTCTTGACCTGGTTGACCATCTATCCTTTGCCCTCGTCATCGATATAACATCCAGTGTGTTTTGTTTATGCTCGTCTAACATGCCATTGCTCGCCAAACTGAATGTGGGTGGGAGCAGCATCAATAAACTAAGTCTAGCATGCCATTGCTCTTATCGTCATACCACTGAACTGTGTTGTTGAATTGGATTGTGTAGATTCATTTATGTATGTTTATCCACCATGAACGAACAAACTCTAGGGGAAAATTTATCCTTTTTACCTTTTATTTCTTAATATATGCATTAAACCATGCCTCTTATGATTTTGGCTTCTCAAGTATATTTTTATTATTTGTGCATCGTGCATCTACGCTTGTGGAAATATTACATCCCCACTATTAGGAGTACAAGTTTAGTCCTGACAGACTGGGCGTAAGTTGATTGGTTTTCCTTTTGATTAGTATAAGTAGATGGTAGCAGACCTGGACAAAATAACGTTGGATCTAATATCTCATGACATTGAGTAGGGGACAAGAGATCGGATGAGTCTTGTTGTCACATGTGGTTCGGATGGTCAAAGTAGATGGTAGTTGGATCCGAGCACCCAGTCAGTGATGCTCTGCCGCCCGATTTAAAATGGTGCTCTCTGGAGAGCCAACGTCGACCCCGGCGCTGGTGCAGGAGGTGTCCATGGGCAACGTCCTCAGCGCAAAGCTCGGCTAGGCCCCAACCAGGCAGGCCTCTCTCCGCGTCGCCTGCCCAACACCGTACCTGCACCACTGTCAACAAAGTCTGCTCGTCGGGGACGAAGGGTATCCATATTTCATCTCTTCACCTGCAATGTCTCCGTAGTTACTTGTCGCCGCTGGTAAAAAACTTATGTTGTTGCCTGTTGGCCTGCTCCTTGCTATCTGAAGTATGTATTTTTTGTCTATCGCTCATTCGCTATCTGAAGAATTTTATGAAGGTAATTTTAGTGTGTGTTTAGCTTTCAGTTTTTGCTTCTACTTCACAGAGTTGAAGATCGTAAGAAAACATTGGATGATCTTTAACAATTATTCTTAGAAGTAAACCTGAGCAGTATTTGATGATATATTGTGAGTCACTGTAAATGTATACTATTTTTTCTTCAGGATATGGATGACTATCTGAAGGGATGCAGGTTTCTTCCCAAACTTAAGAATGAGATACCCGGTGAAAGAAATGCTCCCTAGTCCCTACAGGGAAAGTTTGAGCAGCCTAGAGAATTTAGTACTGATCATGGTAAGGCCGACAAAGCCTGAAATATCATTTTGATCCACGTTCAACGATTACATGCTAGCATATATACTTGAAGTCGGCATGGAATATCAAAATTAAAAATAGACTTCGCCTATTCCCTGTTTTGAAGAGCAGTGGGAATCAATTTTCTGATGTCCTTTGTTGGCGATTTCCCTATCCATGAAATGATAAATTTTGAACAGATGTTAACAGTCAAATATTTCAAGAATATGTAGCTAAAATACACTAGTATTTCTTGAATAAACCAAAACAAGAAGATAGCATGAACACGTATAGCTAGGGTATGCATTTAGTAGCTGTTTTTCCGTTTTGAAGATTCATAATAGACTAAAAGAGACAAATAATTGAAGAAAATACCCTACTGGATCTGCATGAGGGCGCGAACTAACAAGTTTTCACTTTCTTGACTGCGTGTAGGGTGATCGACGAGGACTGCTGCGGCCCGATGGGAGTCGTGCTCTTCAACTACTCGGAGGCAGACTTCACCGTGAAGCCCCGCGACCGCATCATACAGATTATCGTCCAGGTGATTGCGGCACAGGAGGACCCCAGGGTGGAGGACCTCGACGCCACCGTCCGGAGGTCACGAGGTGGAGGACGACGCCACCGTCCGTAGTTCCTCAAGGTGTAGGACCTCGACGCTTTGTAGATACATCTAGAGAAGTGGTCTGGTTAGGTTGGTGGTGAAATGCTAGGGAAGGTACCAACCTTTTGATGATGGTTGTGTGTGTCCTCGTGATCTCTTCGAGTTGAGATGTTCAATGTTGCATCCATGAACACTGCAAGTGTTAAGATGGTTCTCTGAAATTTATTTTGCACTGGACGTGTCTCTGATCTCCATTCATGAATACTGCATCTATTTTTATTTTTTAATTCCTAATTTGTTACTAGTAGCGTTGGGAAAAAAGTGCCCTACTAGTATTTAGGATACTAGTAGCGCTGGTATTATAGGCACGCTACTACTACTTCATTAGTAGTAGCGCAGGTCTGTAATAGCAGTAGCGTGGGTGGCACACGCTACTACTAACAAAGTTAATAGTAGCGCGGCTTTCACCCACGCTACTACTAACTATTAGCTGTAGCGCGATACTAGGAACGCGGGTACCCGCGCTGCTAGTAGCCATTTTACCTGCGCTGCTAGTAGCCTTTTTCCTAGTAGTGGAGAGTAATATGGACAGCACGGCGTCTGTCAAAGATTAGTCGATACTGGAGAGGTGATTCATTCCTCTCGACAAACTGATGGTGAACCATAGCATTAAAGTCTAGGTAAGCAGGGGTAATTCAATATCATCTTCGGGTATGGCTATACCAAGAAAATTAGCTATGAGGGTTTCATAAATTCCACCAGAGAAATCTCCATTAAATCTATTAAGATGCAACCTACGTGCAACAATGGCTCCCAAATTATAAGATTTATATCCTAACATAGCACTCCTAAGAATACTGAGGTCAGGGACACACATGTGACATGCCTCATCTTTATCATTAATGCATCTACCTATGAAGAGAGCAAATAATGTATAGCAGGAAAGTGAATGCTCCCTATAGTGGCTTGTGTTATATCTCGAGATTCTCCCATAGTTATACTAGCAAGAAAATCTCTATATTCAGATTTGCGAGGATCCCTGATACTACCCCATTGTGGAAGTTTGCAAGCAATGGTAAAATCCTCTAAGTTCATAGTGTAAGAATTTTCATAAAGATCAAACAGGACAGTTGGAGAATACGTGATGATGAAAATTCAAACCTCCTCACAAAGGAACTAGTGAGATGGTGATACCGGCTGCACTTTTCTTCCTCGAAGCTCACCAGATCAGCGTTACGCAAATATGCGTTAAATTCTTCTTTAATTCCCGCTCGATCCATAAAATTTTCCGAAGGCCATTCACAAGGACACACTGGAGCGTCTCTTGGTGGCTCTTCATCAGCATCACGCATTGCAAGCCTGGGTCCTTGCTTCCTTGAAGAACCACCTTGGAACATTTTCCTAAGCATATTTCTTCCTCTGAAAAATTCTGATTTTTTTTAGTAACTTCAAAATAAAAGTAAACCAAACTCAATAATATTGATAGAAACTACTCCTACAAGTGCCTAGGGCCTATATCATGCATCAAAACTACTTGGAACCATATAAATTTGACATGCAAGCTCAAGAACATGGTCACCTAGACAGCACAAATTTGCAATGAATAAAGCACTAGAAAAAAACGAATTAGACCAATGGAGGAGTCACATACCAAGGAACAATCTCCCCAAGCAGTTTTGTGAGAGGTGCTTTGAGCAAGGAGATCGAAAATGGCAGTAAAATGAGCTTGGGCTCGGGTTTGAGCTGGATATTCGTGTTTGGGGAGGAAGAAGGAGTGCATGGGTGAAAGGATAAGTGGAGGAGGGCCACCGTGGGCCCACGAGACAGGGGGCGCACCCAGGGGGGTAGGGCGCGCCCTCCACCATCGTGGGCAGGTGGGTGACCCCCCTGCTGTGTTTTCAGTGCCAAATATTCTCAAATATCCTAGAAAAAATCATATTTAAATTTCAGGGCATTTGGAGAACTTTTATTTTCGGGGTATTTTTATATTGCACGGATAATCAGATAACAGACAGAAAAATATTATTTTTATTTTATTTAATATAAATAACAGAAAGTAAAAGGAGGGTACAGAAGGTTGTGCCTTCTAGTTTCATCCATCTCATGCTCATTAAAAGGAATCCACTAACAAGGTTGATCAGGTCTTGTTAACAAACTCATTCCGAATAACATGGAACCGGAGAAATTTCGAATAACACTATGTTACCTCAACGGGGATATGCACATCCCCAATAATAAGAATATCATATGTCTTCTTGACAGTAGGAAGAGGAAATTCAAAACCTCCAAATATAATCAATGGGATTTTTCCAACAGAGTTGATACTATGAACTTGAGGTTGTTTCCTCGGAAAGTGTACTGTATGCTCATTACCATTAACATGAAAAGTGACTTTGCCGATAGTGCAATCAATAACAGCCCCTGTAGTATTCAAAAAGGGTCTTCCAAGAATAATAGACATACTATCGTCCTCGGGAATATCAAGAATAACAAAGTCCATTAAAATAGTAACGTTTGCAACTACAACCGGCACATCCTCACAAATACTGACAGGTATAGTAGTTGATTTATCAGCCATTTGCAAAGATATTTCAGCAGGTGTCAACTTATTCAAATCAAGTCTATGATATAAAGAGAGAGGCATAACACTAACACCGGCTCCAAAATCACATAAAGCAGTTTTCACATAGTTTATTTTAATGGAACATGGTATAGTTGGTACTCCTGGATCTCCAAGTTTCTTTGGTATTCCACCATTAAAAGTATAATTAGCAAGCATGGTGGAAATTTTAGCTTCCGGTATCTTTCTTTTATTAGTAACAATATCTTTCATGTACTTAGCATAAGGATTCATTTTAAGCATATCAGTTAAACACATACGCAAAAAGATAGGTCTAATCATTTCAGCAAAGCGCTCAAAATCCTCATCATCCTTTTTCTTGGCCGGTTTGGGAGGAAAAGGCATGGGTTTCTAAAACCATGGTTCTCTTTCTTTACCATGTTTCCTAGCAACAAAGTCTTTCTTATCATAACATTGATTCTTTGATTGTGGGTTATCAAGATCAACAGCAGGTTCAATTTCTATATCATTATCATTACTAGGTTGAGCATCATCATGAACATTATCATTGACATTATTACTAGTTTCAGGTTCACTACCAGATTATGTTTTAGCATCAGATATAGAAATATCATTTGGATTCCCAGGTGTTTCAATAACAGGTTCACTAGAAGCATGCAAAGTCCTATCATTTTTCTTTTTCTTCCTTTTAGAAGGACTAGGTGTATCTATATTATTTCTCTGAGAATCTTGCTCAATTCTCTTAGGATGGCCTTCTGGATACGAAGGTTCCTGATTCATTCTACCACCTCTAGTCATAACTCTAACAGCATTATCATTATTCTTACTATTCAATTCATTGAGCAAATCATTTTGAGCTTTAACTACTTGTTCTACTTGAGTGGTAACCATAGAAGCATGTTTACTAATAAGTTTAAGTTCACCTTTGACATTAGCCATATAATCACCCAAGTGTTCAAGCATATTTGAATTGTATTTCAATTGTCTACCAAAATAAGCATTGAAATTTTCTTGCTTAACCATAAATTTATCAAACTCATCTAAGCATGGGCTAGCAAACTTAGTAAATGGGATTTCAGTTTTATCATATCTATAGAGAGAATTTACCTTTACTACGTGTGTCGGGTTATCAAGACCATGAGTTTCTTCAATAGGTAAAGGATTAAGATCATATGTTTCTTCAACAGGCGGTAAATTAAGACCATGTATTTCTTCAATAGGAGGTAAATTCTTAACATCTTCAGCTTTAATACCTTTTTCTTTCATAGATTTCTTTGCCTCTTGCATATATTCAGGACTGAGAAATAGAATACCCCTCTTCTTCGGAGTTGGTTTAGGAATAGGCTCAGGAATTGGCTCCGGAGGTGTCCAATTATTTTCATTTGTCAGCATATTATTCTATAGAATTTCAGCTTCATCCGGTGTTCTTTCCCTGAAAACAGAACCAACACAACTATCCAGGTAATCTCTAGAAGCATCGGTTAGTCCATTATAAAAGATATCAAGTATTTCATTTTTCTTAAGAGGATCATCAGGCAAAGCATTAAGTAACTTGAGAAGACTCCCCCAAGCTTGTGGGTGACTCTCTTCTTCAATTTGCACAAAATTATATATATCCCTTAAAGTAGCTTGTTTCTTATGAGCAGGGAAATATTTAGCAGAGAAGTAATAAATCATATCCTGGGGACTACGCACACAACCAGGATCAAGAGAATTAAACCATATCTTAGCATCACCCTTTAGTGAGAATGGAAATATTTTAAGGATATAAAAGTAATGAGTTCTCTCATCATTAGTGAACAGGGTGGCTATATCATTTAATTTAGTAAGATGTGCCACAACAGTTTCAGATTCATAGCCATGAAAAGGATCAGATTCAACCAAAGTAATTATATCAGGATCAACAGAGAATTCATAATCCTTATCAGTAACACAGATAGGTGAAGTAGCAAAAGCAGGGCCAGGTTTCATCCTAGTATTTAGAGATTGCTTATTCCATTTAGCTAATAACCTCTTGAGTTCGTATCTATCTTTGCAAGCTAAAATAGCTAAAGAAGATTCTTTATCAAAAACAAAACCCTCAGGAATAACAGGCGAGTCTTCATCATCACTTTCATCAATATTATCATATTCAATAATTTCATTCTCTCTAGCCCTAGCAAGTTGTTCATCAAGAAATTCACCAAGTGGCACAGTAGTATCAAGCATAGAAGTAGTTTCATCATAAGTATCATGTATAGAAGAAGTGGCATCATCAATAACAAGCGACATATCAGAACGAATAGCAGAAGCAGGTTTAGGTGTCGCAAGCTTACTCAAAACAGAAGGTGAATCAAGTGCAGAGCTAGATGGCAGTTCCTTACCTCCCCTCGTAGTTGAGGGATAAATCTTGGTTCTTGGATCTTTCAAGTTCTTCATAATGATAAGCAGATAGAAATCCCAAGTGACTCAAAGAATAGAGCTATGCTCCCCGGCAACGGCGCCAAAAAACAGTCTTGATAACCCACAAGTATAGGGGATCGCAACAGTTTTTGAGGGTAGAGTATTCAACCCAAATTTATTGATCCGACACAAGGGGAGCCAAAGAATATTCTCAAGTATTAGCAGATGAGTTGTCAATTCAACCACACCTGGAAACTTAGTATCTGCAGCAAAGTGTTTAGTAGCAAAGTAATATGATAGTAGTGGTAACGGTAGCAAAAGGTAACAGTAGTAAAAGTAATGTTTTTCGTATATTGTAGTGATGATAGCAATAGCAACGGAATAGTAAATAAGCGAAGAACAACAATATATGGAAAGCTCGTAGGCAATGGATTGGTGATGGAGATTATGCCGGATGCGGTTCGTCATGTAACGATCATAACCTAGGGTGACACAGAACTAGCTCCAGTTCATCACATGTATTCCGAATATAGTCATACGTGCTTATGGAAAAGAACTTGCATGACATCTTTTGTCCTACCCTCCCGTGGCAGCGGGGTCCTTACGGAAACTAAGGGATATTAAGGTCTTCTTTTAATAGAGAACTGGAACAAAGCATTAGCATGTAGTGAATACATGAACTCCTCAAACTGTGGTCATCACCGGTAAGTATCCCGATTATTGTCACTTCGGGGTTAACAGATCGTAACACATAATAGGTGACTATAGACTTGCAAGATAGGATCAAGAACTCTCATATATTAATGAAAACATAATAGGTTCAGATATGAAATCATGGCACTCGGGCCCTAGTGACAAGCATTAAGCATAGCAAAGTCATAGCAACATCAATCTCAGAACATAGTGGATACTAGGGATCAAACCCTAACAAAACTAACTCGATTACATGATAGATCCCATCCAACCCATCACCATCCAGCAATCCTACGATGGAATTACTCACGCACGGCGGTGAGCATCATGAAATCGGTGATGGAGGATGGTTGATGATGACGATGGCGACAGATTCCCCTCTCCGGAGCCCCGAACGGACTCCAGATCAGCCCTCCCGAGAGATTTTAGGGCTTGGCGGCGACTCCGTATCGTAAAACGCGATGAATCCTTCTCTCTTATTTTTTTCTCCCCGAAACCAAATATATAGAGTTGGAGTTGAGGTCGGAGGAGCTCTAGGGAGGCCACGAGGTAGGGGGCGTGCCCTAGGGGGGCAGGCGCGCCCCCCCACCCTCGTGGACAGGTGGTGGGCCCCCTGGCCTTCATCTTTTGCAAGGATTTTTTATATTTTCTGAAAAGTTGTTCCGTGAAGTTTCAGGTCATTCTGAGAACTTTTGTTTCTGCACATAAATAACACCATGGTAATTCTGCTGAAAACATCGTCAGTCCGGGTTAGTTCCATTCAAATCATGCAAGTTAGAGTCCAAAACAAGGGCAAAAGTGTTTGGAGAAGTAGATACGATGGAGGCGTATCAGTGACCTCTTGCATTACTTCAACTTTGTTACACCATCTGCTTTGTTTAAGCATCATATATGAGTATATGCCATACCTAACCATTTTCTGTACCTATTCCATGTGTCGTCATACTATGTTTTTCCAGTGAAATGTTGTTCTTTCGTAATAGATGTCCAAAAGGAAGAGGGTGAGTGCAGATCCTCAAGGAGTACAAACTAGGTATTTGGAAAAGGTAGTGATACCTGATAAATCAGATAGACCACCAGCCACAGAAAACACATGCCCAACTGTACCACACTCTACACCTACTCCAGTGGCCAAACCCCTATTAGAACTGCTGAGAGCCCAGCATCAAGTACTGTCTATGATATCAATTCAGAATTTGAACTCCTAAATTTCTGCATGTGCCTTACCTTCTCTCTTGTATGAAAACTAATTTCAGATGAAGCTCCTTGCTCAAAGCATCATAGGATCTCACAACAATAATAGGCTCTGCATTGCTCTTGTCAGTACCTCTTTCCCTTTGTCAGCATACTTTCACTCATTGATGTTTGATTATGTAGCATCACTGTAAATGTTCGCTTCTTTATCCTCCATTTTCTTGAAATTATAAGATCTATATTTACTCTTAGATAAATTTAGAATTAACACAATGATTATGAAGTTTTGGATTGCTCATGTAAGTACCCGTTGTCATGTACACCCGCTGTATCGAATTAATTGTTGGATCAATTGGATGTATTTAGAACTTAATAGTGCTAGATACATCCATTTGAGCGACAAGTAATAATGGACGGTGGTGGTATTACTGTACTTGCATCGTGAGATAGTTGATTGTCTAGCATTACTCTACATCTTATCTGCCCTGCCCTCCACTTTCTCCGAATTATCATATCTACATTTACTCTTACCAAAATGTTGAATAAAGCCAATGCCACTGCACACGTTGATGTCTGCATTCCTCTTGTCACTACCTTTTCCCTTGTAACCCTGTACTTAATTAATTGCTATTTGATTATGTATCATCAGTCTGCACCTGAGCTTCATTATCCTCTGTTTCTTCCAATATTATTTGATCTATATTTACTCTTTGCAAAATGTAGAAAAATGGCAACGCTTATAAAGAATTTTATTTGGGGAATTTATTGAATTATCCTTCCATCAACATGGTGATGGGCTTTGTCCACCCCGTGTTAACATATAATGTAAGTTCATCCTTCTCAAGCCTTCAAACTTTGTTCTAGTATAGAGTTGGATATGCATCATTTCCTCCACCGCTATTTACTTTGCTGTTTACATCTAATTGGGTGTTTGCAACAACTACCAGTTTTAAATTGTAGTTGTAAAAACATGTTCCTTATGCAGAACAAATCCATTTATTTGCTTATATAATTGTGAAACCTGTTACGTGTCTCCTTGTTTCTATTTCAGAGTCGTGTCTCTTATGCCAGGAAGAACTTTAGGGAAGATAGTGAGCCAAATCATATTGAGGACAACAAGATGACCCCAAGGTCCTGTCTTGATGATGATAGTGAGTTGAAGCTACTCACCAGCAGGTGTGAGACAACCTCTATGCAGTCGCTGCCTCAATCAGTTCGACTTCTTCAGTCTCAACTTAATGTGGAAAGGCTTGCTTCAGCTCAGCTCTGACTTGAAGTCAAAGATGCAAGGAGGATGTCAGAGGAGTTCCTTGCGCACTAAGGTGCCATACATCTAGGGATGGAGCATCTATCGTTGACACAACTGAGGTCTCATCAGCTTGTTCGGCTGCTTGCGGGGCCCGCCCTAGCCAGGCCTCATGCCTTCTGAAGTGCTCTCAGTTTTGTATATTCTTTTATCAGCGCGTTTATATGCACTGGTGGCAACCTTTGTTGCCCAGTGTACGTAATCCGTGGCCATGTTGCTCTTTATTATCACAGGTAGCGAACTTTGATTCCCAGTGGATGTAATATGCCGTAATTTCTTTATTGTATAGTCTAGGTTTATTCTTTGGTCAGTATGCTGTAATTTAGGACAGATGGTTTAGTCGACCTCAGTGTTGTCAGTCTTCAGGCCGACCCGTTACTCATATGGGCCAAAACATGGGCCTATAATCATCTTGGGCCATTAGCAGGTCTAAACATATAGTAGTTTCCTACCATTAACAGGCAGAGTAAAGTACTTGCCAGCTGGGCCAGAGAATACCATGGGCTTTTAACAGGCTAAAACCTAGATTGGGCCTGCGTTGGGCCAAAAAATACATGGGCCAATACAGGCCGAAACTGCCGAAGGCCCATGTTTGGCCCAAATAGGACGAGTAGTTAACAGGCCAAAAAATATCTTGGGCCAGTTTGGCCCAATAAAATTATGGGCTTTAAGCAGGCCGGTATCCATGCGGGCCATAGGCCCAAAAGTGTCACGGGCCATTATCAGATGGGCTGTAAGCAGGCCTGATTCAACGCGGGTTGTAGTTAGGGGCAACTGTTCCACGGGCCATTAACAGGCCAATAGGCCTGTTGGGCTGAAATTTATCCACGAAGACCACGGGCCGTTAAGAGGCCTATATTTACTTCGGACAAGAAATAGCCCAGTTTCTACATGGGCCGTTAAAGGGCCTAAAGTTAAATCAGGCCGATAACGTCCCAGATGCACCACGGGCCGCTAACAAGCCGAAACTATCATCAGGCCGAATTGGTTAATGGGCATTTAACATGCTGAAATACAAACATGTCTTAGAATGGGCCCAAAAGAACATTGGCATGTTAACGGGCCTGATCCGATATGGGCCGTAATTTGGCCCAGAACACGGCAGGCTGTGAACGGGCCTGATCTGCTATGGGCCTCAATTTGGCCCAAAACATGGTAGGTTGTTAACGGGCCAGCCCACTAGTGTCTGAAAAAACATGTTGGGCCTTTAGCTAGGCCGACCTTTTCATCGGAATGGGCCTCTGTTGGGCTGTGCCACGTGTTGACGTATCATAGGCGCCTCATGTCCAATGAATGGATGACATCTGTCCCAATGGTGAGCCAACACGTGTTTTCTCCGGCCAATGAGAATTTTACACCTGGAAAATCCTCATTGGTCTGGGCTGTTAGCGGGTTAACGGATCCAAAACTGGACCCGATAGCTTAACGGCGACCCGTTACGGTGGATGCCACATGTCGGTCACCCTTGACGAAAGAACTTCTATGACGCGTGATTTATCATCATGGAAGTGGACACTTCCATGATGATAATTTTGGTAATGTCATGGAACACTTCTACGACAGCACAGGTATGACTATCTTGATTTTGTCATAAAATTGTCATGGATGTACATGCATGACAGAAAACCTACTATGACAAACACGTATCATCACAGAAGTGTCTTTTTTGTAGTGAAGGACGGGGGCGGCACAATGCAATTACACAGGTGCCCCTGGCGGTTCACATCTGATGGACATGTGGCGTGCATGCAACACATTGAATGTTGTTCCATGTTCCCACACATGCCTTGTTTGTCGGGTGGTCGTTCCGGCTTCTCTGGCATTCAGGAAAAAGAGATATAGCATTGAAAGCGGTTTTAAATGTGTGTCTCTATATCTTCAGCTGACAAGGATGTAGTGAAGACATTCGACAAGTTTCAACAAAATGCATATGACTAGACAGACAGAGTTTGAGGAATAAGCATAGAAGAGGTTAGGGCCCGATCACATTCACTTAGTTCAGAAGATGACAAGTTTTGAAGACATAGCTATAAGTGAATGATGTAGAGGACAGAACACACACACACACACATATACACACATATACGTCAGAAACAGACCAAATCAACATTGCAAAGATAAACCTTGAAGTCAAATCAATGTTGAAGACAAACCAAATGCGAAGATAATGCAATCATGACGCCACAAAAAAATCTTCAAGAAAGTTTGGTGGTGGTGTTACCCACCGTATAGCAAGTATTAGACCCAGACACGGCGCACAATTATCCTGGCACTCTGAAGTCAAATTCCACATTAATGTATTCACTCTTAGAGGGTATTGATTGAAGATATATGTTACTTAGTGTGTTGCACATCTAAGTCATCAATATGCATAAGCGTTAGGATGGGTGTCCAATCACAGGAAAATTGAGGATTCTAAGATATTTAGCTCACACTGCAACTTGCAAAACCTTTTCTCATCCAAGGGCTTTGTGAAGGTATCTTCCAATTGCTCTTCAGTGTTGACGTGAATGATATCAATATCTTCCTTCATGGCATGATCTCTAAGAAAGTGACGATGAATCTAAATGTGCTTTGTCTTCGAGTGCTGAACTGGGTTGTTGGCAATCTTGATGGCGCTTACATTGTCGTAGTAGAGTGGCACATCCTTCAGGTGGATGCCATAGTCCTTGAGAGTTTGCTTCATCCTTAGAAGCTGAGCGCAGCAAGATCTAGCAGCAATGTATTCGGATTCAATGATGGAGATACATACACAGTTCTGCTTCATTGAAGACCAACAGACAAGAGATCGTCCAAGAAAGTGATATGTGCCTGATGTGGACTTGCAATCAACCTTGTCACCACCATAATCAGCATCTAAGAGTCCAACTAGATCAAACTCTGAGCCCTTGGGATACCATAATCCTAGTGTTGGGGTGTAAGCCAAATATCGAAGAATTTGCTTCAGAGCTAAGTGATGCGATTCCTTTGGTGCCGCTTGGAATCGGGCACACATGCAAACGCTAAGCATTATATCTGGCCTAGATGCACATAATTATAGTAAAGAACAAATCATGGAGCGGAATACCTTTTGGTCGAACTCTTTACCATTGTCGTCGGGGCCCAGATGACTTTTGGTTGGCATTGGCGTCGTGTACCATTTGCAGTCTTGCATTCCAAACTTCTTCAGGACATCTTTGAGGTATTTTTCTTGTGATATGAAGATGCCATTACTCTGGTGACGGATTTGAAGACCAAGGAAGAATTTCAACTCAGCCATCATTGACATCTGATATTGCTCTTGCATCATATGCCCAGACTCATCATTGTATCTCTTATCAGTACAGCCGAAGATAATGTCATCCACATAGATTTGGCATACAAACAGTTCACCATCATATGTCTTCGTAAAGAGAGTGGGATCTTGTGAACCAGGTTTGAAGCCTTTTCTCTTCATGAAGTCTTTGAGTGTGTCATACCAGGTGGTTGTGCAACATACACTTCTTCTTCATTTTTGTCATTGAGAATGGCACTTTGACATCCATTTGATATAGAAGAATGTTGTTGTGGTTGGCATAGGCTAGCAGCATGCGAATGGCTTCGAGCCGAGCCACAGGAGCAAATGTTTCATCGAAGTCAATCCCTTCAACTTGTGTGTAACCTTGAGCAACGAGATGAGCCTTGTTTCTGACAACTTGACCATGCTCATCTTGTTTGTTGCGATAGATCCATTTGGTACCGGTGATATTGTGCTTGCGAGGATCTGGACGCTTTACAAGCTCCAATACATTGTTTAACTCGAACTATTGAAGCTCTTCTTGCATAGCATGAATCCATTCAGGTTCCATGAAGGCTTCGTCAACTTTCTTGGGTTCTGATATTGAGGCAAATGCAAATTACCCATAGAAATTTGCTAGCTGTGTTGCTCTTGAACGAGTGAGGGGACCAGGTGCATTGATGCTATCAATTATCTTCTCAATTTGTACTTCATTTGCAACACGAGGATGAACTGGACGAAGATTCTACCCTTGCTGATCATTTTCTTCATCTTCAGCATTGGATTCAGGCTGAGCAGTGTCTTCGGGCTGATTAGGTGTAGAAATGATGATTTCCTCTTCAGCATGTGCCTCTGAAGGTATTATTTCTCTAGTACCCATAAGCTTTATAGATTCACTTGGTGTAGCTTCATCTAGCACATTTGGCAGGTGCTCTCTCTGCAAGCCGTTAGTCTCATCGAACCGCACATCCACAGTTTTAACCACTTTATAGTGAAAGAGGTTGAAGACTCTGTAGGAGTGCAAATCCTTTCCGTAGCCAAGCATAAATCCTTCATGTGCTTTCGATGTGAATTTTGAAGTGTGATGCGGATCCTTGGTCTAGCACCTAGCACCAAATACTCTGAAATAGCTGATGTTTGGCTTCTTACCAGTCAGGAGCTCATATGATGTATTATTTAGGAACTAGTGAAGATAAACACGGTTGATGATGTGGCATGCAGTATCAATAGCTTCAGGCCAGAACTTCCTTGGAGTCTTGTACTCATCAAGCATCGTCCGTGCCATCTCAATGAGGGTTCTGTTCTTGCGCTCCACGATGCCATTCTACTGAGGTGTGTATGGAGACGAGAACTCATGTGTGATACCCAATGTATCAAGATAAGTGTCGAGGCCGGTGTTCTTGAATTCAGTGCCGTTGTCACTTTTTGATGTGCTTGATCTTCATGCCATAATTAGTCATGGCATGATTAGCGAATCGTCCGAAGACATCCTGCACTTCAGTCTTCTAGAGAATTATGTGCACCCATGTATATCTCGAGTAACATCAACAATGACGAAGCCATAGAGGCAAGCAATGGTAGTGAGGGTAGAGTAGTGAGTAAGGCCAAATAAGTCCATGTGAAGCAGCTCGAAGGGATGTGTCATTGTCATGATTGTCTTCGAGGTATGCTTGGCCCGAGTCATCTTTCCAGCTTTGCAGGCACCGCATAGAAGATCCTTCTTGAACTTGACGCCCTCAATGCCTATGACATGCTTCTTCTTCACAAGAGTGTGTAAGTTCCTCATGCCCACATGCCCTAGCCTCCGATGCCAGAGCCAGCACTCTGAAGCTTTTGCTAGAAGACATACGGCCAACTGTGGTCCTGCTGAGAAATCTACCATGTACAGATCATCCTTTCGATACTCTTCGAAGACTAGAGATTTCACAGATTCCATAAGCACAAGGCAATGAGATTTATCAAATATCACAATCATGTTCAGATCACAAAGCATTGAGACAGACATTAAGTTGAAACCAAGGGATTCAACAAGCATCACTTTATCCATGTGTTGATCCTTTGAGAGTGCAACTCTACCTAGGCCGAATACCTTGCTTTTACCAGTGTCATAAAATGTGATGTGACTTTTGTCAGACAGACGTAGGGTTGAATCCATAAGAAGACTTCGATCACCAGTCATGTGGTTAGTGCATACACTATCCATAATCCACTCAGAAGCCTTTCCTGTCGTACCCTACAGTGCAGTTTGGGGGATAGGCTTCACCAAGGGAAATGTGAAGCATAAACATTTGACGAATAAGCATATTATCAAAGTTCAGATCCTTGTTAGGGTAGATAGGATGTTTGTCTAGAAATCCTAGGATGAAATACATAGTAAGACCATTCTGGCATTTTATCTTGTATCCCACAAGATGTTTTAGGTCCCCAGCATAAGCATCAGAAGCCTTTGATTTCCAGCTGGAGACCTTTCCCTGCAAAAGAGAGTTATTTTTTCTTAACCACCCACATCTTCAGGGGTGGCTTAGAATCAATGAGTCTAAGTGCAGCATCTGAGAACTTTGGCTTTGGAGCCCTAGCAAATATTCTTGCAGGAGGTGAATAATACTCATAAGAATAGGCAGAAAAGTTCTTGGTCTTATGAACATAGCGGTTTGATGAAACACGCTCATATTCATAAGTCTGAGTATGGTTTCCCTGCAAAACATTGGCGTTAGGGTGTCTCGGATGAGTCCTCTGTCTGTATGAATCATTTAGACCATGTGAAGCCTTAGGTCTGGGGTTTGTCTCCTTCCGATGTGGTGTCATGATGACATTCACAGGAAGCTTCTCAAGACAACTTTTGGGCACCCAGATCTTCTTCAGCGGTGATCCATTCCTGCAGTTAGTACCAATATACCTGGCAAACATTTCACCATTCTGATTCTTAAACAGTTTATAGTTTGCATCAAAGGATTCATCAATGATAATCGGGTTAGCATAGGTGAAGCCACATAAGGTAGATGGATCCATTGAAGGACCCTTTGCAGCAACCCATGTGGTTTTGGGGTACTACTCAGGCTTCCATTATGAACCATCAACATTCATTTTCCTCTCGAACCCAACACCCTCTTTTCTAAGGTTTCAGTTCAGAATCTTTTTCTTGAGTACATCACATAGAGTTTGATGCCCTTTGAGGCTTTTGTACATCCCTGTTTCAAGCAATGTCTTCAACCTAGCATTCTCGTTAGCAATGGTAGTGGTATCCTCAGAAGAGGGGTTAGTTACCACATCAGCAGTTGAAGATATAGCAACAGTAGAACATTCAGCAACAGAGACAACATTATCACGCTCAAGACATTTTAAACATGGTGGCTCAAAGTCTTCCTGAGCGGTACTGATCTTTTGAGCACGAAGTGACTTCTTCTCCTTTTGAAGATCTTCATGAGACGCTCTCAGGTTCTCAAGTTCTTGCTTCCTTTGAAGATAATCATAGGAAAGCTTCTCAAGTTCTTCGTACTTAACATGAAGATTTTTAATGGCTTCAATTAAGGACTAAGTTCGAGTCATTTCCACGTCCAACAGGTCATCGCTTTTGTGTAGCAACTTTTGAATGTATTCCGTAGCATTTTGCTGTTCCGTTGCAATTTTAGCAAGTGTTTTGTAGCTAGGTTTAGATTCACATTCAGAGTCATCTTCACTGGATGTTTGAAAGTAAGCATCGCGTGAGTTCACCTTGGCACCACATGCCATGAAGCAGTAGGTAGGAGCAGAGTCATCCTCATCATCAGCATCGGCATTGGCGACGATGTCATTGTCTTCGGAGTTGAAGATGGACTTGGCGACATAAGCTGAAGCTAGAGCCAGGCTTGCCACGCCTGAATCAGACTCCTCCGACTCCACCTCCGCCTCCTCAGAAGCAGACTCCTCCTCTGAATCCATCTCCTTGCCAACAAACACACGAGCCATGCTTGATGAGCTCTTCTTGTATGGTGAAGGCTTTGATGAAGACTTTGAAGAAGACTTTGAGGATTTGTTCTTCTTCTTGTCATCAGAATCATATTCCTTGCTCTTCTCCTTCTTCTTGGTGTCATTATCCCATTGAGGACACTCAGAGATTTCTTGCATTTGTGGCATGTTCTCTTCTTGTGGTCACAAGAGGAAGCTTCATCATTTATTGAGCTGGATCTTGAAGACTTTCTGAAACCTTTCTTCTTGGAGAACTTCTGGAACTTCTTCACGAGCATAGCTAGCTCCTTTCTAATGTCTTCAGGATTCCTAGATCTGCAGTCAGATTCTTCTTTAGATGAGGACACAACCTTTGCCTTCAAAGCCCGGGTTCGGCCATAGTTGGCGCCATAGATATCTCTCTTCTTAGATAACTGGAACTCATGTGTGTTGAGCCTCTCAAGTATGTCAGACGGATCATGAGTCTTGAAGTCAGGACGTTCTTGAATCATCAGGGCCAGGGTGTCGAATGAGCTATCAAGTGATCTCAGGAGCTTCTTGACGATTTCGTGCTTGGTGATCTTAGTGGCACCAAGTGCGCGAAGCTCATTTGTGATATAAGTGAGGCGATCAAACATGAGTTGGACACTCTCATTGTCATTTCTCTTGAAGCGGTTGAAGAGGTTGCGAAGAACATCAATCCTTGAATCTCTCTAAGTTGAGATGCCTTCGTTGACCTTGGAGAGCCAGTCCTAGACTAGCTTCGCAGTTTCCAGTGCACTCACACGGCCGTACTGTCCTTTGGTCAGATGACAACAGATGATGTTCTTGACAGTAGAATCTAGTTGAATGAACATCTTGACATCAGTAGTGGTGACACCTTCACCGCCCTTGGGAACGCCATTCTTGACGACATACCAGAGGTCGACATTAATGGCTTCAAGATGCATAGTCATCTTGTTCTTCCAATAGGGGTAATCAGTGCCATCAAAGACTAGGAACGCAGCGGAGACCTTGATTATCCCTGCAGTCAACATAGCTAAAACTCCAGGTGGTTAAACCGAATCACACAGAACAAGAGAGAACCTTGCTCTAATACCAATTGAAAGTGCAAGTTATCGACTAGAGGGGTGTGAGGGAGTCCTGGATTAGGGGGTCTCCGGACAACCGGACTATCTCCATTGGCCGGACTGTTAGACTATGAAGATACAAGATTGAAGACTTCATCTCGTGTCCGGATGGGACTCTACTTGGTGTGGAAGGCAAGCTAGGCAATACGGATATGGATATCTCCTCCTTTGTAACCGACCTTGTGTAACCCTAACCCTCTCCAGTGTCTATATAAACCGAAGGGTTTTATTCAGTAGGACAACAACCACAACTTACAATCATACCATAGGCTAGCTTCTAGGGTTTAGCCTCTCCGATCTCGTGGTAGATCTACTCTTGTACTACCCATATCATCAATATTAATCAAGCAGGACGTAGGGTTTTACCTCCATCAAGAGGGCCTGAACCTGGGTAAAACATCGTGTCCCCTGCCTCCTGTTACCATCCGGCCTAGACGCACAGTTCGGGACCCCCTACCCGAGATCCGCCGGTTTTGACACCGACATTGGTGCTTTCATTGAGAGTTCCTCTATGTCATCGCCGTTAGGCTTGATGGCTCCTACTATCATCAATAATGATGCGGTCCAGTGTGAGACTTTTCTCCCCGGACAGATCTTTGTATTCGGCGGCTTTGCACTGCGGGCTAATTCGCCTGGCCATCTGGAGCAGATTGAAAGCTATGCCCCTGGCCATCAGGTCAGATTTGGAAGTTTGAACTACATGGCCGACATCTGTGGAGACTTGATCTTCGACGGATTCGAGCCACAGCCGGGCGCGCCGCACTGTCACGATGGGTATGACCTAGCTCTGCCGCCGAACAGTACCCCAGAGGCCGCGCCCGCATTAGCTCCGACCCTTAGCTCGGAGCCAACTGCGCCAATCGAGGACGGGTGGCTAGACACCGCCTCAGGGGCTGCAGTCTCAACGGCGATCGAGCCGAACACTAGCCAAATCCTCTGCGCAGCCCGTGACTCTAAGGTGCCGGACTCTTTTCCAGACTCCGAACCGCCCGCACCCCTACCAATCGAATCCGATTGGGCGCCGATCATGGAATTCACCGCCGCGGATATCTTTCAGCACTCGCCCTTCGGCGACATTCTGAATTCACTAAAGTCTCTCTCTTTGTCAGGAGAGCCCTGGCCGGACTATGGCCAACAGGATTGGGATGCGGACGCCGAAGAAATTCGACGCCCACCCACCACCCACTTCGTAGCCACTGTCGATGATTTAACCGACATGCTCGACTTCGACTCTGAAGACATCGATGGTATGGACGACAATGTAGGAGACGAACATGAACCAGCGCCTATAGGGCACTGGAAAGCCACCTCGTCATATGACATATACATGGTGGATACACCCAAAGAAGGCAATGGCGCCGAGATAGCGGAGGATTACCCCTCCAAGAAGCAACCCAAGTGCCGACGTCAGCGGCGCCGCTCTAAGTCCCGCCAAAGCAAAAAGTGGTGATACCGGCATAGGAGATAATAACACTCCAGATAGTGCCGAAGACAACAACAATCCCCTCCAGCAAGATTTAGAGCAGGAGGATGGAGGAGCCAGCTCTCCTGAGAGAGCGGCAGACAGAGAGGAGGAGGAGGATGACAATTACATGCCCCCCTCCGAAGACGAGGCAAGCCTCGGCGACAATGAATTCACTGTACCAGAGGATCCCATCGAACAAGAGCGCTTCAAGCACCGGCATATGGCCACGGCAAATAGCCTGAAGAAAAAGCAGCAGCAGCTTCAAGCTGATCAAGATCTGCTAGCTGACAGATGGACTGAAGTCCTCGCGGCCGAGGAATATAAACTCGAGCGCCCCTCCAGGAATTACCCAAAGTGCAGGTTACTACCCCGACTGGAGGAAGAAGCGTATGACATGGCTGATCGGCCACCTCGTGGCCGCGATAGAGAGGCATTCCAGCCAAAAGCTCAGCCTCCACCCTGACGCCATTCAAATAAAAAGGCATGGGGAGATACGCCAGACCTGTGAGACACATTGGAGGACAAAGCAAAGCATGCAAGATCGATCTACGGATCACGAGGGCGCACCACTCTGCGAGACGATAAACGTCACGCCGGATACAGTAAAAGCAAACCCGGCCGGGCCGAACACAGCGGGCAAGACACGTTCGAGCCGCGTCGCGATATAGCCCAATACAGAGGCGCCGCACACCCCTTATGCTTCACAGACGAAGTAATGGAACATCAATTCCCAGAAGGTTTCAAACCTGTAAATATTGAATCATAGGATGGCACAACAGATCCCGCAGTATGGATCGAGGATTTCCTCCTCCACATCCACATGGCCCACGGTGATGACTTACACGCCATCAAATACCTCCCACTAAAGCTCAAAGGACCAGCGCGGCATTGGCTTAACAGCTTGCCAGTGGACTCCATTAGCTGTTGGGAAGATCTGGAGGCTGCATTCCTCGACAACTTTCAGGGCACTTATGTCCGACCACCAGATGTCGATGACTTGAGCCACATAATTCAGCAGCCAGAAGAGTCGGCCAGGCAATTCTGGACTCGGTTCCTTACAAAGAAAAATCAGATCGTCGACTGTCCGGATGCAGAGGCCTTAGCGGCTTTCAAACACAACATCCGAGACGAGTGGCTAGCCCGGCACCTTGGTCAGGAGAAGCCGAAATCTATGGCAGCTCTCATGACGCTCATGACCCGCTTTTGTGCGGGAGAAGATAGCTGGCTGGCTCGCAGTAATAACATATCAAAGAACCATGGTACCTCGGATACCAAGGACGGCAATAGCAGGTCACGTCGCAACAAACATAAGCGCCGTATTAACAGCGAAAATACCGAGGATACGACAGTTAATGCCGGATTCAAACGCTCTAAACCCGCTTTAGCGGAAAAAGCCATTCAAACAAAGTACGCCGGGTCCGTCCAGTTTGAAACGCATACTCGATCGCTCGTGTCAAATACACGGAACCCCAGACAAGCCAGCCAATCACACCAACAGGGATTGTTGAGTGTTCAAGCAGGCCGGCAAGTTAATTGCCGAAAACAAGGACAAGGGGCCGCATAGCGATGACGAGGAGGAGCCCCAGCAGCCGCACACCATAGGACAGAAGAGGTTTCCCCCTCAAGTGCGGACGGTGAACATGATATACGCAACCCACATCCCTAAGAGGGAGCGAAAGCGTGCGCTCAGAGACGTATATGCGTTGGAGCCAGTCGCCCCAAAGTTCAACCCTTGGTCGTCCTGTCCGATCACCTTCGATCGCAGGGACCACCCCACTAGTATCCGTCATGGTGGATTTGCCGCACTGGTCCTATACCCAATCATTGACGGATTCCACCTCACTCGAGTCCTTATGGATGGCAGCAGCAGCCTGAACCTGCTTTATTAGGACACGGTGCGCAAAATGGGCATAGACCCCTCAAGGATCAAACCCACAAAAACGACCTTTAAAGGCGTCATTCCAGGTGTGGAGGCCCATTACACAGGCTCAATTACATTGGAAGTGGTCTTCGGATCCCTGGATAATTTCCAAAGCGAAGATTTAATCTTCGATATAGTCCCGTTCCGCAGTGGTTATCACGTGCTGCTCGGGCGAACCGCATTTGCTAGATTCAATGCGGTACCGCATTATGCATACCTCAAGCTCAAGATGCCAGGACCTCATGGAGTTATTACAGTCAATGGAAACACAGAGAGCTCTCTCCGAACAGAGGATCACACCGCGGCCCTCGCTGCAGAAGCGCAAAGCAGCCTTTGAAGGCAATCAACCAGTTCGGCGCTTCAAAGCCCGGATACCTTCAAGCGCGCTCGGAGCAATCGGCAAATAGACCACCTGGCGCGATCTGAGCTCGCGTAGCAATACGGCGGCCACCCCAATCCCAGCCCAACGGTGAAACTCGTGCCGCGCGTACATAATTACGCATTAAAAATACCATGGGCACAGGTGGGGAGGGGGGCACAACTGCGGCATGCCCCAAGATGCGGCTTAAACCGCACTAGGGGCTTCCTGTTTCTTTTTTTCTTTTTTTTCAGGACCTTAATCTCTGGAAACACTGTCCGGCAGCACTATTGCCGAACACATGATGCAGCAACCAAGGAGGCAGACATCTACGTCATACCATGGAATTCCCAGGTGGATTACAGTAACGAGCGAAATATTCGATTTAATATCATTCCTCAGCTTCCCCTTGGAAGGGACATAGTCCTACTCTTTGCTTATCGCACTATCTGTATCACTCTGCTTTAACGCAATTTTTTGAATAAACAATGCATGACATTACGACTATTATTGCATTTTTGTTATATATATATATATATATATATATGTGTGTGTGTGTGTGTTCAATAATGACGCCTTGCAACCGTACACTTTGGTATGGCCAATACACCAGGGGCTTACGTACCCCACAATACGGTGTGAAAAGTCCGAACACTTTCACAAGTGCGGCACCCCGAACTTATAGCATTATATGCATCAGCTCCGAATCATGTCTTTGGTCAAATGTTGGGTTTGCCTGGCTCCCATGTTTTGGTACCTTATGTTCCACTCTATCGGCTAAGGTAGCGCTAGGAGAACTACTGCGATTGTGCCCCGGTTCTGCTGGGTTCAGCACCTTAGTAGAGAAAGCAAAAATTGACTATCATGATAAGGCGAGAGACTGGTCGCTGTTCGGCGAGGTTTTCGAGTCCCTAAAGACTATGCCGCTTAGAGCGAGGGGCCGGCCCTGTCCGGCTTAAAGGCGTGTATCGTGCCCCAAATTCAGCCTTCCGAATACCAGGGGCTTCGCCGAAATTTAAAATTATAGAATTCTATGGCTAAGTGAGAGTGATAAAGCATTATTAGTCCGGTTGCCTTGTTCGCTATGCTGAGCACCTCCCTCGAAGGACCCAAACATGGGAACAAGAGTGCTCAGGTTTATCCCGAACACCCCAGCACTCGTGGCATGGGTGCAGTAGCCGAGGACTAGCCATCTCTCAGATTGGATAAACAGCCAAACAGAAGGTAATATTTTAAATTCAAACAAGCATTGCATAGCGCATATGAAACAATTTTTCATAAATACAGGATAAAACGAGCAAGTCTCACTCAAATATTACATCTTTTGAACACTCGTCCGCTATGAGACAGGCACCCGGTAGAACACCCTCGTAGTACATCTCGAGGTAACGGTGCTCCTTGTCCTCCGGCGGCCCCTCCTTGATCAGCTTCACGGCGTCTAGCTTGACCCACTTCAATTTCACACGGGCGAAAGCCCGGCGTGCACCTTCAATGTAGACAGATCGCTTGACGACCTCTAGCCGCGGGCAGGCATCTACAAGCCGCCTCACCAGGCCAAAGAAGCTGTTCGGAAGGGCGTCGCCATGCCATAGCCAGACTATAAAGCTCTTCATAGCCTGATCGGCCGCCTTATGTAGCTCAACCATCTGCTTCAGCTGGTTGCTCATTGGCACCGGGTGTTCGGCCTCAGCATACTGAGACCAGAACACCTTCTCCGTTGAGCTTCCATCCTCGGCCTGGTAAAATTGTGCGGCATCGGACACACTGCGGGGCAAATCTGCGAATGCTCCTGGAGAGCTCAGGATTTGGGTAAGTAATCGGTAATTTACTTTTACATGCTTGCTTTGCATATAGAAAGCCTTACCCGCCGCTATCTTCTTCATCGCGTCGATCTCCTGGAGGGCCTTTTGGGCTTCGGCCTTTGCAATTTTTGCACTCTCGAGGGCCGCGGCAAGCTCAGACTCCCGCGTCTTTGAGTCAAGCTCCAACGCCTCGTGCTTCGCCACGAGAGCCTGGAGCTCTTGCTGCACCTCGCCCACCCGAGTCTCATGCTTCTCTCGCTCGGTGCGCTCCTTGGCCGCTTTATCTTCATCCTTGGTTAGCGCTTGCTTCAGGGTCGCCACCTCGGTCGTGGCCCCTGGCAAATATACGATGATCCTGTCATTTTGCAATCGCGTCTTCTTTTATATCTACATATCTATAGACAGGGTATTACTTACCCTTGTTATCCTTGAGCTGCCTCTTGGCAAGTCCGAGCTCTTTCCTGGACCCCTCGAGGTCCTGCTTCAGTACGGCGACCTCCGCAGTCAGTGCGGCGGACGCTAGCAGCGAAGCCTGCATATGCATATTGACATACTTATATTAGACTCCTGCGATATTATTTGATCCTCTATTCGGCTTTTCTTTGTGAACACCGAACAAAGCATCAGGGGCTACTGTCTATGCGGTAATATTTCTACTACATGTTAAAACACTTACCTCGAAGCCTGTTAGAAGGCTGGCACATGCTTCAGTCAACCCGCTCTTGGCGGACTGAACCTTCTGGACCACCGCATTCATAACAGTATGCTGCTCCTCGTCGATGGAAGCGCTACGAAGCGCTTCCAGCAGATTGTCCGGCGCCTCTGGATGGACAGAGGTCACTGGCACAGGCGTCTTGCCCCTCTTAGAAGGAGGCCGCCTGCCCGAGCCTGGGACCGCTGGAGGTTCCGGCGCTGTGTTCGGCTGAGGGCCGAACTTGGAGCTCTCAGGGGCCCCGTCCCCTCGGCTCCCGGAGTCCGGAAGGTCGCCTTGAGGCGCCTCCGGGACTGTCTCCCCTCAATCCGGTGCCTCTTGAGACAACACCTCGGCATCATCGACAGGATGAGGGGAGGTGGCGGTCGGGATTGGATCGCTATCCATGTCCGACAAGCCCAGGGAGTCGTCCGATGATACATCGATACTGGCTCGTGGTGTCCTGCATGATTATGTTCGGCGTTAGGGAAGACAGTGCGACAAAGGAATTCTATGAGTTACTCTTGTATCCGAATACTTACGATCTCCCCGGGGGTTTGGCCCTGGGCAACCACTCATCTTCGCCTTCGTCGGCGGCGGTGGAACTGTCCGGAAGGAGAATCCTTCCCTTCTTGGACCCTTCGGCCCCCAGTTGGGGAGGCCTTCCTTTTCTTAACTCCCCTAGCCGATGGGGGAGCATCTTCTTCTTCTTCCTCGTCTTCGAGGGAAGAGTGCACTGCAGAGTCATCGGACGGTGAGTCCGATGACGCCTGGCGTCGAGAACTCTTTCGGGTTCCCTTGGCCTTCTTGGTCTTCTCCGGCACCGTATAAGGGGCCGGAGTCAGCATCTTCGTCAGAAGAGCGTCTGCGGGGCCTTCGGGCAAAGGAGCCGGATAGTCGATCTGTCTGGCCGTCTCCTGCCAGTCCTGTCAAAGGTACGGGAGTTTAGATCCCGCATGGAGTCAATCTACAAAAAATAAGTATCATGTGAAAGGTAAAGCAGCTTACCGCACTGGCTTGGTGCTTCGAGCTGAATCCGCGATCCTCAGTAATAGGAGGGGGGACCTCAGCGCATTTGAACAGCACCCTCCAGGCATCTTCGTGAGTCGTGTCGAAGAGCCTGTTCAGAGTTCGGTGCTGCGCTAGGTCGAACTCCCACAAGTTGAACTTCCGTTGTTGGCACGGGAGGATCCGGCGGTGGAGCATGACCTGGATCACGTTGACAAGTTTGAGCTTCTTGTTCACCATGTTTTGAATACATGTTTGGAGTCCGGTCAGCTCTCCCAAACTACCCCAGGATAGGCCCTTCTCTTTCCAGGAAGTGAGCCGCGTGGGGATGCCATATCGGAATTTGAGGGCCGCTGCCCATGCAGGGTCGCGCGGCTCGGTGATGTAGAACCACCCCGATTGCCACCCCTTTATGGTTTCCACAAAGGAGCCCTCGAGCCATGTTACGTTGGGCATCTTGCCCACCATGGCGCCTCCGCACTCCGCCTGGCGCTCGCCCACAACCTTCGGCTTGACATTGAAGGTCTTCAACCATAAGCCGAAGTGGGGCTTGATGCGGAGGAAGACCTCGCACACAACGATAAACGCCGAGATGATGAGGATGAAGTTCGGGGCCAGATCGTGGAATCCAGGCCGTAATAGAACATGAGCCCCCGGATGAATGGTTGGAGAGGGAATCCCAGTCCGCGGAGGAAATGGGTGAGGAACACTACACTCTCATGAGGCCTGGGGGTGGGGATGAGCTGCCCCTCATCTGGGAGCCGGTGCGCGATGTTGTCAGGAAGGTATCCGGCTCTCCTTAGCTTCTTGATGTCTCCCTCTGTGACGGAGGAGACCATCCACCTGCCTCCCGCTCCGGACATGGTTGGAGAAGGTTGAGGTGGGAAGTGCGGACTTGGGCGCTAGAGCTCGAGTGTGCGAGAACGGATGAGCAAAGGAGGAAGAAGGCGTGGATAGAAAGGTGAATCCTTATCCCTTTATATGAGCGGACGAAGCTAAGCGTCCCCACTTGCCTGGTAAAACTCGCTTATCCCCCAAGCGCCGTAATTGATGGCATGGTTGGGTTACCCACGCCCGTATTGATGAGAATCCTGTAATAAGGGGACACGATCTCTACTTTGACAAGACGTGTCGAAAAACTACCTCGCGTTATGTGCGGGGCTGGTTAAAGGAAACGGTTCATATAATCACCGGGCCATGACATAACATCATGCTGTCAAAACAAGTCGGCAAATTAGATTTGCGAAAATATTATTCTCTCTACGGTGGTATGTGGAACTTATTTTGCAGGGTTGGACACTATCCTCGTATTCAAATTCTTCTGTGATGTATTCAGAGAAGGAACCCGCCTTGCAATGCTGAAGACAATACTGCGCGCCGGACTCATCGTCATTGAAGCCTGGTTCAGGGGCTACCGAGGGAGTCTTGGATTAGGGGGTCTCTGGACAGCCAGACTATCTCCATTGGACGGACTGTTAGACTATGAAGATACAAGATTGAAGACTTCGTCTCGTGTCCGGATGGGACTCTACTTGGCGTGGAAGGCAAGCTAGGCAATACGGGTATGGATATCTCCTCCTTCGTAACCGACCTTGTGTAACCCTAACCCTCTCCGGTGTCTATATAAACCGAAGGGTTTTAGTCCGTAGGACAACAACCACAACTTACAATCATACCATAGGCTAGGTTCTAGGGTTTAGCCTCTCCGATCTCGTGGTAGATCTACTCTTGTACTACCCATATCATCAATATTAATCAAGCAGGACATAGGGTTTTACCTCCATCAAGAGGTCCCGAACCTGGGTAAAACATCGTGTCCCCTGCCTCCTATTACCATATGGCCTAGAGGCACAGTTCGGGACCCCCTACCCGAGATCCGCCGGTTTTGACACTGACAGGGTGAATAGGCGACGAAAGTCTTCAAAACATGAGGTATTTGAAGACAAATAGTAGAAATGAACCAATTGATATGCGGTGGAAGGTAGACTACACTAGACAGACCATAGTCAATTAAGGAATGAAGTGAAAGCACGAAGACTATCAGCAGCTAGGTAGTATGGATCAGGATGGAAGACAATATGAAGCGAAACAGTTAATAGTCTTCACTCAGTGAAGTCAATCAAAACAGACAGGTAGGCAATGACTTCATAAAGGGAAGTGAAGGATAGAACTAGTTTCTTGGTGAAGACAAGGATTTGGTAGACCTATTCCAGTTGCTGTGACAACTGTAGTCTGGTTAGGGAGGCTGAAATTTAACTCAGAAGAGCGTGTGTTCACCTTATTCCCCTTGAGCTAAGGACACCCAGTCCTCGCTCAATCACTCTGGTAAGTCTTCAAGGTAGAGTTCCAAACCTTCACAGACTTTATTCACTAGCAATCCACAATGGCTCTTGGATGCTCAGAACGCGACGCCTAACCGGCTGGAGGATTCACATTCCTCAAGTGTAACAAGTCTTCAGGTCACGCAGACAGAAAGACTTCAGTTATGCCTAACACTCTTCGGAGGTGGATTGCTCTCAAACGACAAAAGCCGTGCACTAACTCTGAGCAGCCACCAATTTATGGTGTAGGGGTGGGCTATTTATAGCCAAGAGGCAACCCGACCTGATTTGTCCGAAATGACCCTTGGTCACTAAGGAACCGACACGTGTCCAATGGTCGGATTTCAAACACACGTGGCAGCTTGACTTGGGCTACAAGTAAAGTTGACTCATCTGGCTCTAGATAAGATTTGCTCTCATTGTCTTTTCTCGAAGACATAGGATTTGGTTGAGCATCACTGCAGTCACTCCGACTTTGTTCACATGGACCCCACCTAACAGTACGGTGATCCCTATGACTCAACAAAGAAGAAAAGGAAACTACGAAACAACTATGTCTTCGCACTGCGTAGTCTTCATATGAATGTCTTCTCATTTCATAATCTTCATCATGAATGTCTTCACGTACCACCATTGTCTTCAATGTCTTCACACATATTTAGGGGTCATCTCTGGTAGGTAAACCGAATCAATAAGGGACTACTACCTGTGTTATCCTGCAATTCTCAGAAACACATTAGTCCCGCAACCAAGTTTGTCATCAATACTCCAAAACCAACTAGGGGTGGCACTAGATGCACTCACACACCATTAAAGTAATGCCATATTTGACGAATGTCATTGTTGATCGTAATGCTTCCGGTAACATGAAGCATTGCTGACGTTTTAAAACTTCTACTGTCCTTGCTTGATTTCCATGTACATAATCAAGATGCTTCTTTTCATTTTGTGTATGTTTCGTATCTTGTTATTGACCAGCAACTGTTTTCTTTCTATCTTTTTGTGCAGATAGGGATATCCATTTCACCTTGATGCTATTGTGACCTTTTGGCAAAGTGCACAGAACACTTTTTTGGAATGAGTGTCTTGTGCAGTTCAACTAAAATGTCACGTGGGCAATAACACTCAATTTTGGTGGAATTGCACAAAATTGTGATTGGAGTTTCCAAAATCTCCGTCAAATTCTGCTGGTAATCTTGTGCAACATTTTATTAGCTTTTGCAAGATGGTCCGTCACTGTCACCACAATGGCACTTTATGTTAGTGCAATTGCACACAAGGATAAGCAAATTATAGTTGCACCTTACATGAGTAGGACATCCAGCCTTAATGCTGCTCAATTTTAGTGCAACTACTAAAGAAGAACCTACCAACTCATGAGAGCAAGTACTTCTTGCTAGCTGAATGATACAATCTTTGCTTCATTTCAGGTGAATTGTAGAAAAAGTCACATGAATTGAATCATCAAGTGGAGCTGCAGGTTGACTTCAACTAGTGCCACTATTATAGTAATCATGCTATTTCTTATCTGTGCAAACAGGAATACTCAACTACTGATGTTTTGATAGTCAAGAGCATTCGCCAAGTTCTTGGGTTGTTTGACACGGCTAGCAAAGATGGATTTAATCCCGATACTCACTTTATCAAAAGGCCCTAATGGGTTGGTTCTGAATCTTGCAAGCTGGGAATCAATGAGATGTGTTGGCATATTTTTTGTACTTACTATTTGAATCTTATTTGTTGGTTCTGAATCTTGCAAGCTAGGAATCAATGACATGTGTAGGCATCTTTGTTGTACTTATTATTTGAATCTTAATTGACGGTTCTGAATCTTGCAAGCTGGGAAACATGGCATGATGATGCAGAGGACAACAACCATAACAAACAGTTCAAACTTGGTAATATTATCTGTGTGAAAGTGTGACAAATGTGCTGATCGTGTGCGTCCTGAGAATAATAATTCTAATTGTTGTGCATGTTGATCCTATGGCAACGATAGAATGAGCCAATGCATTGCTTGTTTTAATAATAAATTTTAATTAAAGCTAATTAAATTTAAGTAATGTGACCACTAACACTTGTTATTACATTACTAATACAGACCCGCTCGTGAACTGACGTGTGGCCGAAATAGGTTTCTTAATGGAAGCGTTTGAATGCGACGCGGGTGCATGTTCTGTCGAGCGTGCAGCGGGTGAGGGAGGGGTAGTAATTGTTGTCGCCTGCACACACTCAGTTTATTGTTGAATCCAGTCCCTCAAGTGCTAAAAATGAACTGCTGTCGCCGCCTACCCACTCGTTCACTTGAAGAGACTCCAATGGAGATAAAAGGGGTGAGCCTGCTAGATACGGACTTTAGCAAGGAATTCACCTTTGAGTTCACCGTTCAGTCCCATGGCTGCACCAAGTTGAATGTGATGTACACCAACGATCCAGACTCGATGAAGCTCTGCCTTGCCGAGTTCAAGTAGTACCTACAGGATGAGAAAGCACAAGGTCGCAGGACTAGACCTTGTGCCCACCCATTCGTCTCCTGACAGGGACCAACGGATCACCATCGCCCAGGTATGCATGCAGGACGAGGTTCTCGTCTACCACTGGTGTAGGGCCATCAGAGGTTCTAGAGCATTCTCCCGTTTCATCGGCAGCGCCGAATGCACCTTCGCTACGGTGGAGAGAAGGAAGAACACGACAATTCAGCCATCTGGTGCAACAAGCTTGTCGACATCCAGAAGCAATACAAGATCATCGGTAATGGGTAGGAGGACTACGTGGTTGACCTCGCCGAGACCATCATCAACCTCTGCTATGCCAACATGAAAGAAGACAACGATACCAAGGACCTGAACACGTGGGAGGTACCTCTGAATCTAGCCTACATAACCTATGCGGCCAAGGATGAATACACATGCTACGACATGCACAAGCGGATCTTGGACATGAGGGCGTGTCTGCTTCCCATAACCGATGAGCACATGGACAGCCGCAGCGTCATGATCAAGCGTGCCAGGAAGGTCTAGATGATGTACTTTATCTGTTTAAGCACCTTTATCATCTGAGTGTTTCATGAATACCCTATGTGTCATAATTATCTGTTTTGTCTGAAATATTTCGTCTAAGAACCCATTAACATGTTTGCTTTTTTAGTGGCTATTTGCTTATGTATGTAACTAGTTCACTGGGCTGCCATCTGTCAGATTTCAGGTTCTGACAAACCCTTGAGGTTCGAACTATGGGGTGCGCACGAAGATCTCTCCCCCCTAGCTCACGCCCTCACCACAATCTCAGAACTCAGCGCATCAAACTCGTAGGACAAAGGGACACAAGATTTATACTGGTTCGGGCCACCGATGTGGTGTAATACCCTACTCCATTGTGGTGTGGTGGATTGCCTCTTGGGCTGAGGATGAACAGTTACAAGGGAAGAACAGCCTCCTGAGGAGAGGTGCTCTTGTGCTTGGTGAGTTTGTGTGGATGAGGATGATCTGAATGGCCTCGAATCAGTTCAAGATGAGTTGATCCTGACAATGGTGGCGGCTAGCCCTACTTATAGAGGCACTGGTCCTCTTCCCAAATGCTGGTGGGAAGGGATGCCACAATGGCCAAAATTGAAGGGAGACAACTAGTACAAGTTACCCTGACTAAAGGTGGTCTTCGCCTGCCAAAGGCTCTGGTGGTGATGCCATCCTAGGCTCCACGGTGACCTCCTCCTGCCATCCTGCTGGTCTTGGTCTCGTTGCACTGATATGGAAACCTTTGCTTGATGCCTCGGGGCTCCTCGCCTATGCTTGTCCCATTAGCACCAAAGAGGAAACAAGGACACTACGCGCGCTGGCGCCCGCCTGGTGTCCGCCTGGCCTTGGTCGTCATGGCTTACGTCACAGGGACCTCGCAAGGTGCCCCCTTCCTTGATCTTCCTGCCCCTCGTGAGCCATCCTGGTGACGCCACCCCCGAGGATGTCTTGTGTCATCCGGCTCGCGAGGCTTGGCCCCTCGCGAGGGTCTTGAGTGTTTGCTGCTAAAGATGGGTGATAGCCCACAAGTATAGGGGATCACAACAGCTTTCGAGGATAGAGTATTCAACCCAAATTTATTGATTCGACACAAGGGAGCCAAAGAATATTCTCAAGTATTAGTAGCTAAGTTGTCAATTCAACCACACCTGGAAACTTAGTATCTGCAGCAAAGTGTTTAGTAGCAAAGTAATATGATAGTGGTGGTAATGGTAACAAAAGAGTAATGAAAGCAAATTAATATTTTTGGTATTATGTAGTGATTGTAACAATAGCAATGGGAAAGTAAATAAGCGTAAACCAGTGTATGGAAAGCTCGTAGGCATCGGATCAGTGATGGATAATTATGCCGGATGTGGTTCATCATGTAACAGTCATAACATAGGGTGACACAGAATTAGCTCCAATTCATCAATGTAATGTGGGCATGTATTCCAAATATAGTCATACGTGCTTATGGAAAAGAACTTGCATGACATCTTTTGTCCTACCCTCCCGTGGCAGCGGGGTCCTAATGGAAACTAAGGGATATTAAGGCCTCCTTTTAATACGGAACCGGAACAAAGCATTAGCACATAGTGAATACATGAACTCCTCAAACTACGGTCAGCACCGGTAAGTATCCCGATTATTGTCACTTCGGGGTTAACGGATCATAACACATAATAGGTGACTATAGACTTGCAGGATAGGATCAAGAACTCTCATATATTGATGAAAACATAATAGGTTCAGATATGAAACCATGGCACTTGGGCCCTAGTGACAAGCATTAAGCATAGCAAAGTCATAGCAACATCAATCTCAGAACATAGTTGTGATGCCCCGAGACCGATGTGCCAGGTGTCCTCCAGTTATTCGCTGTTGTTGCCTTGTTATTGCTTGTCTGTCATGCATTGCATATCATGTCATCATGTGCATTTCATTTGCATACATGTTCGTCTCATGCATCCGAGCATTTTCCCCGTTGTCCGTTTTGCAATCTGGCGCTCCTATGTCACCCGGTGTCCCTTTCTACCTCTTTTCATGTGCGGGTGTTAAACATTTTCGGATTGGACCGAGATTTGTCATGCGGCCTTGGTTTACTACCGGTAGACCGCCTGTCAAGTTTCATGCCATTTGGACTTCGTTTGATACTCCAACGGTTAACCGAGGAACCGTAAAGGCCTCGTGTGTGTTGCAGTCCAACACCCCTCGAAAGTGGCCCAAAACCCACCTAAACTCCCTCCATCACCTCGGTCGATCGATCACGGTCGCGTGGCCGAAAACCGCACCTCATTTGGTGTCTCCTAGCTCCCTCTACCTATATATATGTGGCTCTCCCCGAATTTTCGCGCAGTCCAAACCCTAACTTTTCCCCTCGCACCACCGGACACTTCTTCAACCGCCGGACATGTCCGCCGGACGCGTCACCCCGACGAATCACGCCGTGACACGTCACCTTCCCTGCCGCCGCAGCCAACCAGGCGCCGCCACCTCAGTGCGCGGCCGGCTCCTCTCTCTCTCCTCCGCTGCCGCGGGCCCGGAGGCCCATCTCCGGCCCTCCCTGCGCCCGCTCGGGCCGCGCCTCGCCGCCGCCTCCTCCCTGCCGAGCGCCGCCTTCGCTCGCTGCACTTTGCCTCGCGCCACCGCGTCGGCCATCACCGGAGTTTCGCCGCCACATCACCGGAGTGCCCCGCCTCTACCTCGTCGCACCCCGGGCTCGCCGGCCTCCCTGCCCGGGCCCCTCCGACCAGATCCACCGCGGCCAGATCCGGTGGTTCCCGGCCACCGTCGCCCTTCTCCTTGCTCGCCACCGGCCATCGTCGCCATGGCCTCCTGCCCGTGAGGAGCACGGGAGGACGACGCCACCTCCTCGCGTGGGCCTTGTCCAGCATCGCGCCGCGTGGGCCACGGTTTCTTTGCCGGCCCGCCTCACCGCCGATTCGGCCCAAGCGTGCCCGTTGCTTCATCATGTCATAACTCATCACCCATATCTGCTATATTTTTTTGTCTAAGTCCCAGATCTGCTATGTTTTTATGCCTCCTTCATCATGTCATAACTCATCACCCGTTGCTTCGATTCGTGCGTGTAGCATATCAAAATGTTCGTCTCGACGAGTACATCATTTCATCTCATTGCATCATTTTCATTTGAGCTCATCTTGATGCCTGAAATGCTGTTGGAAGAGGGCTATGTGATGATTATGTCAGATCTGTTTCAGCAAATGGCCTTTTGTCATTTTTGCCATGATTAATGTGTGCATGCTATGATCCTGAGCTCTAATGTGTTTTGTAGAATGCCATGCCATCTTTACAGGGGTGTATGCCATGTATTTTTGTGACCTTTGTGGTGACTAGAACAAGCATGCAAAGTAGCTTACTCAATGATGCTGATTTCAGGGACTCGAAATTTCACTAAGTCCTTGCCCTGTCATTATTTTAATGCCATATGTTCATGTTGTTTCCTAGTGATCCGTGCCTCTTTTGAGCATGATCAGTAAGGATGTTTTGTAGATATTGTGGTGCTCTATCCATACATGTTTGTATTTGCATTTATGGAGCACCCCAGCTTGAGTCAATCGAGCTCTACTTTTGCTATAAAATGTTCCTGGCAGATTGTTAACATGTTTAGCGATTTTGCCGAGCTTGTTGTTGTTGATTCATGCATGCTATGTTGTTGTTCTTGCCATGTCTAGCTTCTATGCCATGTCTATTTGTTGGGTGTATGCTTAGTTTGCCATGCAATGCCTCGTAGTGAGTGCATCGAGCTCGTAAATATGCCTACTCGTTATCTATTTTGCCATGCTCCAGTTTTTCAAGTCTGAATCTGTTTATGTTTTTGCTATGTTCACAGGCTTGCAATTGTATCTTCGGATCCCTTTTGGCTCATGGTCACTAAGGGACTTTTGTTATATGATTAGAGTAGTGTCATGCCATGCCTTGCTTTGCCATGATATGTTCCTGTAGCATGTAGTTATCATGCTCTAAACATTGCTTCCTGATGATAAATTCCTGACTTCTTGTTATTTCTCTAAGTCTGAAACCTGTTATCATTTGCTCTTTTGCCATCCTTGTTTGAACCTGTTAATGAGTGAATTAGCCGTAGCTCAGTGTTCATCTTTTGTCAAGAATCATGAGGGGATCCCTGCCATGTATTTTTTTTGCTTTGTTTGAGTGCTGTAGCATGTTGTTCTTGATGCATTTAGGAGGCTACTTGCTGATTATCGCAGACCGGTGCCATATTTGTTTTGCTTGCCATTTCCAAACCGTGCATCCGATTCCAGTGATCTTTATATCGATTTCAACTGAAATTAACTCCTCTTTCCAGTGGCACTCTTGGATTTCCATGTTGAGGCCAGGTTCAATCATTCCTTTTCAAATCATGCATAAGCACCGCATACCGCATACCGCATATCATGCCATGTTCATGTGTTGGTTGTTTACTATGTTGTGTGCTTCTTTCCGGTGTTGCTTCTTCGGGTTGGTTCCGATAACGTCGCGTTTGTGAGGACCCGTTTGACTACGTCCGTTTGTCTTCTTCATGGATTCGTTCTTCTTCCTTGCGGGATCTCAGGCAAGATGACCATACCCTCAAAATCACTTCTATCTTTGCTTGCTAGTTGCTCGCTCTTTTGCTATGCCTATGCTGAGATACCTACCATTTGCTTATCATGCCTCCCATATTGTTAATCCAAGCCTCTAACCCACCTTGTCCTAGCAAACCGTTGTTTGGCTATGTTACCGCTTTGCTCAGCCCCTCTTATAGCGTTGTTAGTTGCAGGTGAAGTTTGGAGTTTGTTCCTTGTTGGAACATGGATATTTTGTTGGGATATCACAATATCTCTTATTTTAATTAATGCATCTATATACTTGGTAAAGGGTGGAAGGCTCGGCCTTATGCCTGGTGTTTTGTTCCACTCTTGCCGCCCTAGTTTCCGTCATATCGGTGTTATGTTCCCGGATTGTGCGTTCCTTACACGGTTGGGTTATAATGGGAACCCCTTGACAGTTCGCCTTGAATAGAACTCCTCCAGCAAAGCCCAACCTTGGTTTTACCATTCGCCACCTAGCCTGTTTTTCCCTTGGGTTAGGCCAGCCCAAGGGTCATCTTTATTTTAACCCCTCCGGGCCAGTGCTTGTCTAAGTGTTGGTCTGAAACAGAGCCACTTGCGGCGCCACCTCGGGGAAACTTGAGGGCTGGTTTTAGCTGTACGTAGTGTTCATCCGGTGTTGCCCTGAGAACGAGATATGTGCAGCTCCTATCAGGATGTCGGCGCATCGGGCGGTCTTGCTGGACTTGTTTTACCATTGTCGAGGATGTCTTGTAACCGAGATGCCGAGCCTGATTGGATTGTCCTGGGAGAAGGAATATCCTTCGTTGACCGTGAGAGCTTGTGATGGGCTAAGTTGGGACACCCCTGCAGGGATTTGAACTTTCGAAAGCCGTGCCCGCGGTTATGGGCAGATGGGAATTTGTTAATGTCCGGTTGTAGAAAACCTGAAGTTGATCTTAATTAAAATACATCAACCGCGTGTGTAACCGTGATGGTCTCTTCTCTGCGGAGTCCGAGAAGTGAACACAGTGTTGGAGTTATGCTTGACGTAGGTTGTTCTAGGATCACTTCTTGATCATAGTTTCTCGACCGTTCTTTTGCCTTCTCTTCTCACTCTCATTTGCGTATGTTAGCCACCAAATATGCTAGTCGCTTGCTGCAGCTCCACCTCATACCTTGTACCCTTCCTATAAGCTTAAATGGTCTTGATCGCGAGGGTGTGAGATTGCTGAGTCCCCGTGACTCACAGATACTTCAAAAACCAATTTGCAGGTGCCGACGAAACCGTACAGGTGATGCAACCCAGCTCAAGGAGGACCTCAATGAAGATCTTATTCGTTTTGATGTTCCGCTTCCTTTTGATCAGTAGTGGAGCCCAGTTGGGGTCGATCGGGGATCTGTGTAGCTCTTGGGGTAGTCTTCTTTTATTTTGGGTTCCGTAGTCGGACCTTGTTTATATCTGGATGATGTAATGTTATATTCATGTATTGTGTGAAGTGGTGATTGTAAGCCAACTATGTATCTCTGTCCCTTTATGTATTACATGGGTTGTTTGCGAAGATTACCTCACTTGCGACATTGCTTTCAATGCGGTTATGCCTCTAAGTTGTGCTTCGACACATGGGAGATATAGCCGCATCGAGGGCGTTACAAGTAGGTAATCAGAGCCTTCCCCGACTTTAGGAGCCCCTTGCTTGATCGAATCGCTGGCGTTGTTGTGTCTAGAAAAATGTTTTGAGTCTTATAGGATTATATATATCGGAGAGTAGGATTCTTTTTACTCCTCAGTCCCTTCGTCGCTCTGGTGAGACATCCTGACGTAGAGTTTTGACTCTTCTCTTCTCAAATTTCACTAAAAAAAATTTAGGATCACGCGGGTATCTTGGAATCGTTCCGATGGTTTTGTGATGAGAACATTGTTCTTGGTGCCTCCTGACATTTAGGGGTTGTGGCAGTGTCCTTGGGAGTTGAGCTCTGAGGTGTTGTCGTCACAATTTTATCGTTGAGATTCTGGAATACCTAAGTTTCGCCGACATCGAAAATCTCTTTTATGCAGTTGTTGGTGAGATAAACTCGACGCCACCCAGTACTGGGGTGGGAGTTCGGGAGTATTGCCAAAACTTGTATAACGGATGCTTTTCGAAGGTTGAGGTAAATGATTTCCGAAGGTTTCTTGGTTATGTGTTGAAGGATGGATACAGCTGGACGTAGGACTTTCTAGTTTTTGGAGAGATATTATGCTTCCCCTGTATCTCCAACACCTGATTGCATAACCAGAAAATTTCGGGAGTTTATAAGTGGGAATTCAAGTAGCTCTTAGAATATCTTTCCGACAGATGTATGATTTGAAATTGGGGTTCGACGTCTAGTGGTCCGCCTATACACGGTTGGTTTTGCAGTGTTCTCGTTGTGTCTTAAAGAGTCCTTGGCTATGCCGACTCGGGACGCTTCGTATGTCATGTGCACTGCCTTGTACATGATGGTGTTGTACGATCGAGCCCGTGTAGGCCCCACCACGAAAACTTCGGACGAAATCTCTATCATATGTTTGTTCCGGCTTATTCCGCAGGCCAATCCTTTGTTTTGTTTTGAGTTGCGGTATTCGAGTTGCTTCGAAGTCAAATGTTGATTCCATACCTTTTCCGAAATGGTGTTCTCATGCTCCTATGCGAATACTAATCCTTCTTGATAATCAAGATTGTCATGTCAATCCTTTTCACCGGTGTGTTTCTCTTCAAGTGGATCCGATCATTTCAACATCCGCAAGATCAAGTATCAGTTCTTCTCAACGGTGTTTGTTTCATCCGCCTCCAAATTGTCTTTGTTTTCCCACCCTCCCACCCTTGTTTTTCTTAAAGGATTCAGATTTCTTGATCAAGTATCCATCTTATTGATGTGAAGTCTCTCCATTTTTTCCTTCAATGTTCTTACCCGGTGGATCTCGTGAAGATGCTCTACAAATTCACCATTCTCCATTCTTTTCTTTTTCCGGTGGATTCAAATCAAGCTTTTGGTGTTGATCATATCCCTTTTCCTCGTTTCTAATGCTTTCTCATGCCGGTGCACCTCTTTATCATTCACCTCTCACTATTCATTGTTTCAGAGTGCTGAAGATATATCAGAAGATGCTAGTGCTTATTCTCATTCGTTCAAGCTCTTTCGAGGTTGTTATCTCATTCAAGCCGTTTTATTCAAACGGTGCAATCTATCTTTTCAAGTAATCATTTCAACGGTGTATCTTTTGAGTGGGCCCTAACCCACAGGTCTTTTCCAGGATCTTACCTGACTCTTCTTATTTTCCCGGAGTTATTCTCAATTCTTTTTCGAAGTTTGACATAAGAATGAATTATCATCAGTCAAATGCCTTTCTCCAAGATCTTTCAAATTCTTTTCATCGTTGGCTCAACCTTTCCATTCTTCATTCCGGAGTGCCTCAACAATTCATGGTGGTGTTTCTCATCGTCTTTTTCAACATTTGATGACCGAAGAAATTTTTTCCTCTAAATCTTACTCCTTTCTCTTCAAGATTCATGGTTCTAGCTTATTGCCATTCTCTCATCATTGTATTCGATTGTGACTATTCTTTTCATCCTTCCGGAGCAATTCAGGAGTCTTTGCAGTTTGTTTCTCCGGAGCCCATCATTCTCAGCTTTCAGCTATCATTCTGCAAATATTACCGGTGCATCATTCAAGTATTCTCTTATTAGTTCACGATCTCTCCGTTCTCATGTATCTAAAATCCCCTCAAGTATCTTCATTCGTTTCCCAAATTCTTCCCGGTGAATTGTGCCTTTGCTATTTTCATTTTCAATTCTTATGGTGGTTTGCTCAAGATTCTCTTTCATGGTTATCATATCAATTTATTCTTTGTTTCAACCCTTCCGGTGGTTCATTAAAGACCTTCCCAAGTTTGCGCTATATCTATGTTAATCCTTTCTACGAGAATAAGTAGTGTGCAAAATCCGTTGCTTGTCATCAATCTAAATTGGTGAAGGATACGCATAACGTAATTCTTATTATTGTTTCATCCAAGGGATTAATTCTTTATTCCGGAGTGGTTCTTCATAGCACATTCTCGGTTCGAGATGCTTTATCTTTTGTCCCAGAGTTCCAAGATCTCTCAATTATATCATCACGACGATCCATCTAAATCATTGCAAGGCTTCAACCTTATTCTTTTCATCCTTCATTTCGTTTGATCATTCTTTTGCTACCAGAGTTCCTCATGAAGGTTCTACATGATGGTGCATCAAGGATTTTATCCCTTCTCGAAGTTTTCCATCGAGATTATTTTCTAAGGAGCTCAAGTATTCTTCATCTTTCAATCCGGAGTGCAATTCTTCCTTCTGTATCAATAGAGGTGGTATTATGTCATTCTTGATAATTTGAGTTCATGTTTCATGATTCACATGTTGTCAAGAATGAGGTATTTAAACCCATCACTTTCTTCATTGGAGTTATCTTGTGTCATGTTTCACCTAAAGCCTTCCCTAAGGATTGTTGCTATCTATGGTGCTTATAAATGACCCAAGTTCTTCATTTATCCTCCCGGTGAGATAAGTTTTCTCGTCTACTTGTTCTTATCAATCCAATCTATTGCTTCTAGTAGTGGTAGAATTTCACCTCATAATTTCGAGATGTTTTCCATAAGTCCACTACAACATTGTTCCTTTCGTTGTTGGTTTTCCAACAACTCCATGCGACCCTTCTCTTTAAGATGCTTTTCAAGCTCATCGGAGGTAGAAGATGTTGTTTTCTTCTCCGTTCTTTTGTTCCGACGATCCAACTTCTATTCTTTCATTCCGGAGACATTGTGATATTGCTTTCTTCAACCATCATCTTGTTTCATCAAAGATCATGTTCTTTACTGTGCTTATCCATCTAACCGGAGTGTTGTGTCATCTCTTCTAGTTATTTTCATCTTATAAAGTCTTGCATCCCTTCTCAACCGGAGTGCTGCCCAAAGTTGTTATTCCTTGTTCCTCTTTGCTAATGGAGTGCTTTCAACTTCATTTATCTCCGTTGTATTCTTCTCTCGAAATGGCTTAACCTTTTCAAGGTTCTTTGGTTTCACTCGTTTGCCAAAGGAGCAACTTAGTTTTACCTCTTCTATTTCTCTTCCGTTTTCCCTCCGGTGCCATTCTAGATCTCAGGACGAGATCCTCTCGTAGTGGTGGAGTCTTGTGACGTCCCGAGACCGATGTGCCAGGTGTCCTCCAGTTATTCGCTGTTGTTGCCTTGTCATTGCTTGTGTGTCATGCATTGCATATCATGTGATCATGCGCATTTCATTTGCATACATGTTCATCTCATGCATCCGAGCATTTTCCCCGTTGTCCGTTTTGCAATCCGGCGCTCCTATGTCACCCGGTGTCTCTTTCTACCTCTTTTCATGTGAGGGTGTCAAAAATTTTCGTATTGGACCGATATTTTTCATGCGGCCTTGGTTTACTACCGGTAGACCGCCTGCCAAGTTTGGTGCCATTTGGACTTCATTTGATACTCCAACGGTTAACCGAGGAACCGTAAAGGCCTCGTGTGTGTTGCAGCCCAACACCCCTCCAAAGTGTCCCAAAACCCACCTAAACCCCCTACATCATCTCGGTCGTTCGATCACGATCGCGTGGCCGAAAACCGCACCTCATTTGGAGTCTCCTAGCTCCCTCTACCTATATATATGTGGCTCTCCCCGAATTTTCGCGCAGTCCAAACCCTAACTTTTCACCTCGCGCCGCCGTACACTTCTTCCACCGCCGGACATGTCCGCCGGATGCGTCACCCCGACGAATCACGTCGCAACACGTCACCTTCCCCGCCGCCGTAGCCAACCAGGCGCCGCCACCTCAGTGCGCGGCCGACTCCTCTCTCTCTCCTCCGCCGTCGCGGGCCCGCAGGCCCATCTCCGGTCCTCCCGGCGCCCGCTCGGGCCGCGCCTCGCCGCCGCCTCCTCCCTGCCGAGCGCCGCCTTCCCTCACCGCACTTCGCCTCGCGCCACCGCGTCGGCCATCGCCGGAGTTTCGCCGCCGCCATCGCCGGAGTTTCGCCGCCGCCTCACCGGAGTGCCCCGCCTCCACCTTGTCGCACCCCGGGTTCGCCGGCCTCCCTGCCCGGACCCCTCCGACCAGATCTGCCGCGGATCGAGCCAGATCCGGCGGTTCCCGGCAGCCGTCGCCCTTCTCCTTGCTCGCCGTCGGCCGTCGTCGCCATGGCCTCCTGCCCGTGAGGAGCACGGGAGGACGACATCACCTCCTCGCATGGGCCTTGTCCCGCATCGCGCCGCGTGGGCCACGGTTTCTTTGCCGACCCGCCTCACCGCCGATTCGGCCCAAGCGCGCCCGTTGACCCTGTTCACCGAGGTCTATTTTTCTGTCTAAATCCCAGATCTGCTATATTTTTATGCCTCCTTCATCATGTCATAACTCATCACCCGTTACTCCGATGCGTGCGTGTATCATATCAAAATGTTCGTCTTGACGAGTACATCATTTCATCTCATTGCATCATTTTCATTTGAGCTCATCTCGATGCCCGAAATGCTATTGGAACAGGGCTATGTGATGATTATGTCAGATCTGTTTCAGCAAATGGCCTTTTGTCATTTTTGCCATGATTAATGTGTGCATGCTATGATCCTGAGCTCTACATGTGTTTTGTAGAATGCCATGCCATCTTTACAGGGGTGTATGCCATGTATTTTTGTGACCTTTGTGGTGACTAGCACAAGCATGCAAAGTAGCTTACTCAATGATGCTGATTTTAGGGACTCGAAATTTCACTAAGTCCTTGCCCTGTCATTATTTTTATGCCATATGTTCATGTTGTTTCCTAGTGATCCGTGCCTCTTTTGAGCATGATCAGTAAGGATGTTTTGTAGATATTGTGGTGCTCTATCCATACATGTCTGTATTTGCATTTATGGAGCACCCCAGCTTGAGTCAATCGAGCTCTACTTTTGCTATAAAATGTTCCTGGCAGATTGTTAACATGTTTAGCGATTTTGCTGAGCTTGTTGTTGTTGATTCATGCATGCTATGTTGTTGTTCTTGCCATGTCTAGCTTCTATGCCATGTCTATTTGTTGGGTGTATGCTTAGTTTGTCATGCAATGCCTCGTAGTGAGTGCATCGAGCTCATAAACATGCCTACTCGTTATCTGCTTTGCCATGCTCCAGTTTTTCACCAAGTCTGAATCTGTTTATGTTTTTGCTATGTTCACAGGCTTGCAATTGTATCTTCGGATCCCTTTTGGCTCATGGTCACTAAGGGATTTTTGTTATATGCTTAGAGTAGCTTCATGACATGCCTTGCTTTGCCATGATATGTTCCTATAGCATGTAGTTATCATGCTCTAAACATTGCTTCCTGATGATAAATTCCTGACTTGTTATTTCTCTAAGTGTGAAACCTGTTATCATTTGCTCTTTTGGCATGCTTGTTTGAACCTGTTAATGAGTGAATTAGCCGTAGCTCATTGTTCATCTTTTGTCAAGCACCATGAGTGGATCCCTGCCATGTATTTTGTTGCTATATTTGAGTGTTGTAGCATGTTGTTCTTGATGCATTTAGGAGGCTACTTGCTGATTATCGCAGACCGGTGCCATATTTGTTTTGCTTGCCATTTCCAAACCGTGCATCCAATTCCGGTGATCTTTATATCGATTTCAACCTAAATCAACCCTTCTTTCCGGTGGCACTCTTGGATTTGCAAGTTGAGGCCAGGTTCAATCATTCCTTTTCAAATCATGCATATGCACCGCATACCGCATCCCGCATATCATGCCATGTTCATGTCTTGCTTGTTTACTATGTTGTGTGCTTTTTTCTGGTGTTGCTTCTTCGGGTTGGTTCCGATAACGTCACGTTTGTGAGGACACACTCGACTACGTATGTTAGTCTTCTTCATGGATTCGTTCTTCTTCCTTGCGGGATCTCAGGCAAGATGACCATACCCTCGAAATCACTTCTATCTTTGCTTGCTAGTTGATCGCTCTTTTGCTATGCCTATGCTGAGATACCTACCATTTGCTTATCACGCCTCCCATATTGTTAAGCCAAGCCTCTAACCCACCTTGTCCTAGCAAACCGTTCTTTGGCTATGTTACCGCTTTGCTCAGCCCCTCTTATAGCGTTGTTAGTTGCAGGTGAAGTTTGGGGTTTGTTCCTTGTTGGAACATGGATATTTTGTTGGGATATCACAATATCTATTATTTTAATTAATGCATATATATACTTGGTAAAGGGTGGAAGGCTCGGCCTTATGCCTGGTGTTTTGTTCCACTCTTGCCGCCCTAGTTTCCGTCATATCGGTGTTATGTTCCCGGATTGTGCGTTCCTTACACGGTTGGGTTATAATGGGAACCCCTTGACAGTTCGGCTTGAATAAAAATCCTCCAGCAAAGCCCAACCTTGGTTTTACCATTCGCCACCTAGCCTCTTTTTCCCTTGGGTTAGGCCAGCCCAAGGGTCATCTTTATTTTAACCCCCCCGGGCTAGTGCTTGTCTAAGTGTTGGTCCAAAACAGAGCCACTTGCGGCGCCACCTCGGGGAAACTTGAGGGCTGGTTTTAGCTGTATGTAGTGTTCATCCGGTGTTCCCCTGAGAACGAGATATGTGCAGCTCCTATCAGGATGTCGGCGCGTCGGCCGGTCTTGCTGGACTTGTTTTACCATTGTCGAGGATGTCTTGTAACCGGGATGCCGAGCCTGATCGGATTGTCTTGGGAGAAGGAATATTCTTCGTTGACCGTGAGAGCTTGTGATGGGCTAAGTTGGGACACCCCTGCAGGGTTTTGAACTTTCGAAAGCCATGCCCGCAGTTATGGGTAGATGGGAATTTGTTAATGTCCGGTTGTAGAAAATCTGAAGTTGATCTTAATTAAAATGCATCAACCGCGTGTGTAACCGTGATGGTCTCTTCTCGGCGGAGTCCGGGAAGTGAACACGGTGTTGGAGTTATGCTTGACGTAGGTTGTTCTAGGATCACTTCTTGATCATAGCTTCTCGACCGTGCTTTTGCCTTCTCTTCTCGTTCTCATTTGCGTATGTTAGCCACCAAATATGCTAGTCGCTTGCTGCAGCTCCACCTCATACCTTGTACCCTTCCTATAAGCTTAAATGGTCTTGATCGCGAGGGTGTGAGATTGCTGAGTCCCCGTGACTCACAGATACTTCCAAAACCAGTTTGCAGGTGCCGACGATACCGTACAGGTGACGGAACCCTGCTCAAGGAGGAGCTCGATGAAGATCTTATTCGTTTTGATGTTTCGCTTCCTTTTGATCAGTAGTGGAGCCCAGTTGGGGTCGATCGGGGATCTGTGTAGCTCTTGGGGTAGTCTTCTTTTATTTTGGGTTCCGTAGTCGGACCTTGTTTATATCTGGATGATGTAGTGTTATATTAATGTATTGTGTGAAGTGGCGATTGTAAGCCAACTATGTACCTCTTTCCCTTTATGTATTACATGGGTTGTTTGCGAAGATTACCTAACTTGCGGCATTGCTTTCAATGCGGTTATGCCTCTAAATCGTGCTTCGACACGTGGGAGATATAGCCGCACCGAGGGCGTTACAATAGTGGATACTAGGGATGACACCCTAACAAAACTAACTCGATTACATGATAAATCTTATCCAACCCATCACCGTCCAGCAAGCCTACAATGGAATTACTCACATACGGCGGTGAGCATCATGAAATTGGTGATGGAGGATGGTTGATGATGAAGACGGCGACGAATCCCCCTCTCCGGAGCCCCGAACGGACTCCAGATCAGCCCTCCCGAGAGGTTTTAGGGCTTGGCGGCGGCTCCATATCGTAAAACGCGATGAATTCTTCTCTTCTATTTTTTCTCCCCGAAAGCAATTATATAGAGTTGGAGTTGGAGTCGGGAGGTCTCCAGGGGGCCCATGAGTTAGGGGGCGCACCCTAGGGGGGGCGCCCCCCACCCTCATGGAAAGGGTGTGGGCCCCATGGTCTTCATCTTTGGCGAGGATTTTTTTTATTATTTATTGTAAGATATTCCGTGGAGTTTCAGGTCATTCCGAGAACTTTTGTTTTCTGCACATAAAACAACATCATGGCAATTCTGGTGAAAACATCATCAGTCCGGGTTAGTTCCATTCAAATCATAGAAGTTAGAGTCCAAAACAAGGGCAAAAGTGTTTGGAAAAGTAGATACGACGGAGACGTATCAACTCCCCCAAGCTTAAACCCTTGCTTGTCCTCAAGCAATTCAGTTGACAAACTGAAATAAATAAAGAAAAACTTTTACAAACTCTGTTTGCTCTTGTTGTTATAAATATGTCAAGCTAGCATTCAAGTTTTCAGCAAAGATTATAACTAACCACATTTGCAATAATTCTCAGGACTCATGATTACCCATATCAATAGCATAATCAACTAGCAAGCCATAATAATAAATCTCGGATGACAACACTTTCTGAAAACAATCATAATATGATATAACAAGATGGTATCTCGCTAGCCCTTTCTGAGACCGCAAAACATAAATGCAGAGCACCTTTAAAGATCAAGGACTGACTAGACATTGTAATTCATGGTAAAAGAGATCCAATCATAGTCACACCCAATATAAATTAACAGTGATGAATGCAAATGACAGCTGCGCTCTCCAGCTAGTGCTTTTAATAAGAGGGTGATGACTCGGCATAAAAGTAAATAGATAGGCCCTTTGCAGAGGGAAGCAGGGATTTGTAGAGGTGCCAGAGCTCGGTTTTGAAATAGTGGTGAATAATATTTTGAGAGGTATAATTTCATTGTCAACATAACAACCAAGGGATGGCGATATCTTCCATGCTACACACATTATAGGCGGTTCCCAAACAGAATGGTAAAGTTTATACTCCGCCTCCACCAACAAACATCAATCCATGGCTTGCTTGAAACAACGAGTGCCTCCAACATACATCAGGTCCCAGGGGGAGTTTTGTTTTTCAATTATTTTTGATTTAGTTTGCATAAAGCATGGGACTGGGCATCCCGGTAACTAGCCATTTTCTCATGAGTGAGGAGTGGAGTCCACTCCTCTTGAGAATAACCCACCTAGCATGGAAGATACAGGCAGCCCTAGTTGATACATGAGCTATTCGAGCATACAAAACAGGATGATTATTTGAAGGTTTAGAGTTTGGCACATACAAATTTACTTGGAAAGGCAGGTAGATACTGCATATAGGAAGTCATAGTGGACTCATCTAGAATAACTTTGGGGTTTAAGGGATTGGATGCACAAGCAGTATTCCCGCTTAGTACAGGTGAAGGCTAGCAAAAGACTGGGAAGCGACCAGCTAGAGAGCGACAACAGCCATGTACATGCATTAAAATTAATAAACATTGGATGCAAGCATGAGTAGGATATAATCCACCATGAACATAAATATCGTGAAGGCTATGTTGATTTGTTTCAACTACATGCGTGAACATGTGCCAAGTCAAGTCACTTAAATCATTCAAAGGAGGATACCACCCCATCATACCACATCATAACCATCTCAATAGCATGTTGGCATGCAAGGTAAACCATTATAACTCATAGCAAATCAAGCATGGCATAAACAACTATGATCTCTAATTGTCATTGCAAACATGTTTATTCAGAACAAGCTGAATCAAGAACGATGAACTCATCATATTTACAAAAACAAAAGAGGTCGAGTTCGTACCATCTTTTCTCATCTCAGTCAGTCCATCATATATCATCATAATTGCCTTTCACTTGCACGACCGAACGATGTGAATAATAATAATAATAAGAGTGCACGTGCATTGGACTAAGCTAGAATCTGCAGGCACTCAATAAACAGGAAAAGACAAGGCAATATGGGCTCTTTTGTCAGATAAACAATAATGCATATAAGAGCCATTTCAACAATTTAATTATGGTCTTCTCCTATCGACCCCCAAAGAAAGAAAAGAAATAAAACTATTTACATGGGAAAGCTCCCAACAAGCAAAAGAAGAACATGAAATATTTTTGGGTTTTCTTTTTAATTACTACTACAAGCATGGAAAGTAAATTAATTAAATGTTACAACTAATTTTTTTGGTTTTTCTTAAGGTTTATTAAACACACAATGAAAAAGTATGAGCACCGACATCTAGCAATGAGTGTGTGTGAACATAAATGTAATGTCGGTGAGAAATACGTACTCCCCCAAACTTTGGCTTTTGTCCTAAGTTGGTCTATGGCCACGGCTGGCCTGGCTGATATCCATAATAATAGTTGGGGTCGTACTGCGATGAGGAGGAAGAAGGCTCCAATTGCCACTAGCTGGCAATCATCTCCGGATCCCACTGATAGTTAGACTGTCGTGAAGGATCAAATTGTGGTTCCGGTTCTGGCTCCTCGGCTGGTGCAGGGTTCCGGTAGGCGTGGATAGCCGTCAGCGGAACAAGGTACGTGCCTATAGTCAAATCAAACAAAGAAGGAGCAGGCAAGGTAATAGTCTCAGGATGATGTTTATTAAAGAACAATCGATATTTAAGCTCTCCTACCCTATTCTTAATAATAAAATGATGTGCCACCATACTTTTATAATCTAGATAAACATGAGGCAACACTTTTTCTTCCTTCTCAGCATGCCTAATAGGTATTTTAAAATGTGCAGCTAGGCATGTAGCATAGATGCCTCCAAAGATGGGGCCCTTTGTACGGTTCAGACTTAACCGTTTAGCAATAATACCACCCATACTAAAAGTGTTATCACTATATAAACCGTGGAGCAGAATAATTATATCAGGGATACTAAGGTATCCATAGTTTCTGCGTCCAATTAAGCAACGACTAGCAAATAATGCAAAGTAACGTAAAACAGGAAAATGTATGCTAGTGATTCATGCATCGGAAACCTTCCTAGTTTCTCCTACAGTGATAGTATCATTAAACCCCTCCACATCATCATGATGTGGTTCTTCTGTCTTGCCCCCAAAAGGGACTAAACAAATCCGACATAAATCATAAAGTGACATCTCCTTATGCTCATCATATAAATGAAACTCCACCGTAGGTGGTGAGTTCCTAGAATGAAAATGAAAGTTTTGCACAAAGGTATTTGTGAGTAAGAGATACTGAATGCATTGGTCTTGGAGGAAAGTGGTGAGGCCTGCATTATGAGCCAATTCATGAAAATCTTCATAAATCCCGGCTGCTCTCAAGAAATCCTCGGAAGGCCATTCACACGCCCGAACCTCTGCGGTGCGCGACAAATTATACTTAGGCTTCGGTGCCTTTTCCTTCGAGCTTTGGCTCGATGAGCCCCTCAATAATCTCCTCATCATTTTCTGAAAAATTATGAAATTTTTAGTAACTTCAAAATAAAAGTAAACCAAACTCAATAATATTGATAGCAACCACTTCTACAAGTGCCTAGGGCCTATATCATGCATCAAAACTACTTTTGACCATATAAATTTGACATGCAAGCTCAAGAACAGGGTCACCTAAGCAGCAAAAATTTGCAATGAATAAAGCACTAGAACAAAAACTAATTGGACCAATGGAGGAGTCACATACCAATGAACAATCTCCCCAAGTAGTTTTGTGAGAGGTGCTTTGAGCAAGGAGATCGAAAATGGCAGCAAAGAGGGCTGGAACTTGTGCTTGAGTCGGTTTTTCATGTTTGTGGGAGGAAGAAGAAGAGGATGGGTGCAGGAATAAATGGAGAGGACCACCATGGGCCCACGAGGCAGGGGGCGCGCCCTAGAGGGGTGGGCGCGCCCTCCACCCTCGTGGCAAGGTGGTTGGCCCCCCTGGTGTGTTCTTTGTTCCATAAATCCTCAAATATTCTAGAAAAAATCATATTTAATTTTCAGGGCATTTGTAGAACTTTTATTTTCGAGTATTTTTATATTGCGCGGATAATCAGATAACAGACAGAAAATTATTTATTTTTACTTTATTTCAACTAAATAACAGAAAGTATAGAGAGGGTACATAAGGTTGTGCTTCTAGTTTCATCCATCTCATGCTCATCAAAAGGAATCCACTAACAAGGTTGATCAAGTCTTGTTAACAAACTCATTAAGTAACTTCGAATAGCACTAGGTTACCTCAACAGGGATATGCACATCCCCAATAACAAGAATATCATATTTCTTCTTGACAGTAGGTAGAGGAAATTCAAAACCTCCAAATATAATCGATGGAATTTTTCTGATAGAATTAATACTATGAACTTGAGGTTGTTTCCTTGAAAAGTGTACCGTATGCTCATTACCATTAACATGAAAAGTGACATTGCCGTTGTTGCAATCAATAACAGCCCCTGCAGTATTAAGAAAAGGTCTTCCAAGAATAATAGACATACTATCGTCCTTGGGAATATCAAGAATAATAGAGTCCGTTAAAATAGTAACGTTTGCAACCACAACAGGCACATCCTCACAAATACCGACAGGTATAGCAGTTGATTTATCAGCCATTTGCAAAGATATTTCAGTAGGCATAACACTAACACCGGGTCCAAGATCACATAAAGCAGTTTTAACATAGTTTCTTTTAATGGAGCATGGTATAGTAGGTACTCCTGGATCTCCAAGTTTCTTTGGTATTCCACCATTAAAAGTATAATTAGCAAGCATGGTGGAAATTTTAGCTTCTGGTATCTTTCTTTTATTTGTAACAATATCTTTCATGTACTTAGCATAAGGATTCATTTTGAGCATATCAGTCAATCGCATACGCAAAAAGATAGGTCTAATCATTTCAGCAAAGCGCTCAAAATCCTCATCATCCTTTTTCTTGGATGGTTTGGGAGGAAAAGGCATGGGTTTCTGAACCCAAGGCTCTCTTTCTTTACCATGTTTCCTAGCAACAAAATCTTTCTTATCATAACGTTGATTCTTTGATTGTGGGTTATCAAGATCAATAGCAGGTTCAATTTCTACATCATTATCATTACTAGGTTGAGCATTATTATGAACATCATCATTAACATTTTCATTAGGTTCATGTTCATTGCCAGATTGTGTTTCAGCATCAGACATAGAGATATCATTTGGATTATCAGGTGGTTCAGCAATAGGTTCACTAGAAGTTTGCACAGTTCTATCATTTTTCTTTTTCTTCTTTTTAGAAGAACTAGGTGCATCAATTTTATTTCTCTGAGAATCTTGCTCAATTCTCTTAGGGTGGCCTTCAGGATACAAAGGTTCCTGAGTCATTCTACCAGTTCTAGTAGCCACTTTAACAGCATAATCATTTTTCTTACTATTCATCTCATTGAGCAATTCTTTTTGAGCTTTAAGTACTTGTTCTACTTGAGTGGTAACCATAGAAGCATGTTTGCTAATAAGTTTAAGTTCACCTCTAATATTAGCCATATAATCACCCAAGTATTTAATCATATCAGCATCTTGTTTTAATTGTCTACCAAAATAAGCATTGAAGTCTTCTTTCCTAAACATAAAATTATTAAATTCATTCAAGCATTGTCTAGCAATTTTAGCAGGAGGGATTTCAGCTTTATCATATCTATAGAGGGAATTTACCTTTACTACCTGTGTCGAGTTATTGAGGTCTGGAGGTTCTTCGATAAATAAAGGATCAAGATCATATGTTTCTTCGGCAAGCCGTAAATTAAGACCATGTATTTCTTCAATAGGAGGTAAATTCTTAACATCTTCAGCTTTAATACCTTTTTCTTTCATAGATTTCTTTGCCTCTTGCATATCTTCGGGACTGAGAAATAGAACACCTCTCTTCTTCGGAGTTGGTTTAGGTATAGGATCATTAATTGGGGCAGGAGTTGGCTCAGGAGCTAGCTGAGGAGGTGCCCAATTATTTTCATTTGTCAACATATTATTCAATAAGATTTCAGATTCATCCGGTGTTCTTTCCCTGAAAAGAGAACCAGCACAACTATCCAAGTAATCTCTGGAAGCATCGGTTAGTACATTATAAAAGATATCAAGTATTTCATTTTTCTTAAGAGGATGATCAGGCAAAGCATTAAGTAACTTGATAAGCCTCCCCCAAGCTTGTGGGAGACTCTCTTCTTTAATTTGCACAAAGTTGTATATTTCCTTTAAAGCAGCTTGTTTCTTATGAGCAGGGAAATATTTAGCAGAGAAGTAGTAAATCATATCCTGGGGACTACGCACACAACCAGGATAAAGAGAATTAAACCATATCTTAGCATAACCCTTTAATGAGAATGGAAATATTTTAAGGATATAAAAATAGCGAGATCTCTCATCATTAGTGAATAGGGTAGCTATATCATTTAATTTAGTAAGATGTGCTACAACAGTTTCAGATTCAACTAAAGTAATTATATCAGGATCAACAGAGAATTCATAATCCTTATCAGTAACACAGATAGGTGAAGTAGCAAAAATAGGGTCAGGTCTCATCCTAGCATTTAGGGAATGCCTGTTCCATTTAGCTAATAACCTTTTGAGTTCATATCTATCTTTGCAAGCTAAAATAGCTAAAGAAGCTTCTTGATCAAATAAATAACCCTCAGGAATAACAAGTGATTCTTCATCATCACTTTCATCATCATAATCAGATTCAATATTTTCAATCTCTCTATCCCTAGCAAGTCGTTCCTCGAGAAAATCACTAAGTGGCACAGTAGTATCAAGCATAGAAGTAGTTTCATCATAAGTATCATGTATAGCAGAAGTAGCATCATCAATAACATGCAACATATCAGAACGAATAGCAGAAGCAGGTGTAGGTGTCGCAAGCTTACTCAAAACAGAAGGTGAATCAAGTGCAGAGCTAGATGGCAGTTCCTTACCTCCCCTCGTAGTTGAGGGATAAATTGTTGTCTTAGCATCTTTCAAATTCTTCATAGTGTCCAGCAGATATAAATCCCAAGTGACTCAAAGAATAGAGCTATGCTCCCCGGCAACGGCACCAGAAATTAGTCTTGATAACCCACAAGTATAGGGGATCGCAATAGCTTTCGAGGGTAGAGTATTCAACCCAAATTTATTGATTCGACACAAGGGGAGCCAAAGAATATTCTCAAGTATTAGCAGCTGAGTTATCAATTCAACCACACCTGGAAACTTAGTATCTGCAGCAAAGTTTTTAGTAGCAAAGTAATATGATAGTGGTGGTAAAAGTAACAAAAGAGTAATGAACGCAAAGTAATATTTTTGGTATTATGTAGTGATTGTAACAATAGCAACGGGAAAGTAAATAAGCGTAAACCAGTATATGGAAAGCTCGTAGGCATCAGATCAGTGATGGATAATTATGCCGGATGTGGTTCATCATGTAACAGTCATAACATAGGGTGACACAGAACTAGCTCCAATTCATCAATGTAATGTAGGCATGTATTTCGAATATAGTCATACGTGCTTATGGAAAAGAACTTGCATGACATCTTTTGTCCTACCCTCCCGTGGCAGCGGGGTCCTAATGGAAACTAAGGGACATTAAGGCCTCCTTTTAATAGAGAACCGGAACAAAGAATTAGCACATAGTGAATACATGAACTCCTCAAACTACGGTCATCACCGGTAAGTATCCCGATTATTGTCACTTCGGGGTTAACGGATCATAACACATAATAGGTGACTATAGACTTGCAAGATAGGATCAAGAACTCTCATATAATGATGAAAACATAATACGTTCAGATCTGTAATCATGGCACTCGGGCCCTAGTGACAAGCATTCAGCATAGCAAAGTCATAGCAACATCAATCTCAGAACATAGTGGATACTAGGGATGAAACCCTAACAAAACTAACTCGATTACATGATAAATCTCATCCAACCCATCACCGTCCAGCAAGCCTACGATGGAATTACTCACACACGGCGGTGAGCATCATGAAATTGGTGATGGAGGATGGTTGATGATGACGATGGCGACAAATCCCCCTCTCCGGAGCCCCGAACGGTCTCCAGATCAACCCTCCCGAGAGGTTTTAGGGCTTGGCGGCGGCTCCGTATCGTAAAACGCGATGAATTCTTCTCTTCTATTTTTTTCTCCCCGAAAGCAGTTATATAGAGTTGGAGTTGGAGTCGGGAGGTCTCTAGGGGGCCCACGAGGTAGGGGGCACGCCCTAGGGGGGGCGCCCCCCACCCTCGTGGAAAGGGTGTGGGCCCCCTGGTCTTCATCTTTGGTGAGGATTTTTTATTATTTATTTTAAGATATTTCGTGGAGTTTCAGGTCATTCCGAGAACTTTTGTTTTCTGCACATAAAACAACATCATGGCAATTCTGCTGAAAACAACATCAGTCTGGGTTAGTTCCATTCAAATCATACAAGTTAGAGTCCAAAACGAGGGCAAAAGTGTTTGGAAAAGTAGATAAAACGGAGACGTATCAATGGGCCGTACGGAGCCGCTGGTGGAGCCAGGCCATGGCCGCCGGCAGGAAAGTCTGGGGACCCCCATTCCCAAGACACTGACAGTAGCCCCCGGGCCCAAGGCATGCTCAGAGTTGGCTTCGAGGCAAAGCCAAGGGGCCAGTGCGGAGCGCCGCGGGCCCCAACAGCCTGCAACCTCGGTTGACGCATGGCGATTGATGGGACATGGGCGTCTCCGCTTCCCCATGCTGCATCAGCAACTGCCCAACTTGACGAGCCCCTGCTGCATGCAGAAAAAGGTCATTATTACCTTAGATCATGGAGGCCGGCGGTTGGCCTCCTCTTGGCTATAAATGGGAAGGGGGCGGACCCCCCATCACCCATCTCTTCCTTCACTTCTCCTGCTTCTTCTCCCTTGCTTCACTACTAGCAGCGACACCTATGGCGCCGGTGAAGAGGTTCTCGGCCGCAGAGAAGGGAAAAACTCCTGCGACGAGCCCGGGCCACTTCCACCGAAGAACAGGCTGGCCCACCGCCGCGACGTAGTCGTGAGGCCGGAGGTGTCGAGGCCTTGGTGCGAGCGGCCACCTCTCGGGTATTCGCTGCCTCTGTACGCCCAAGCCGAGGGCTCTGGAGGGAAAGGCGACGAGCGGCGCCACCCACGCCGTAGCCGTGGTCGCTGTGCCGTGGTGACGGACGTCGTCGCCCTAGGAGCCCACGCCACAGACTCCTTGCGCGAATTCGTGATGAGGGCAGCGATGCCTCCGCGCACTTGGATTTGCTTTCCACGGTTCTTCTCCACCGAGATGCCGCCAAGGGGCCACCTCGAGGTTTGGCTGCAGCACGCCGACTGCGACGCCCGGCGACTAGAGGGGAGGTTGAAGCCATCTCCGCAGGCAAGATCTTCATGACCCGTGGCTGGGGCGAGGTTGCTCGAGTATGCTGTGCGGAAGGCGCCCTCGCTATCCTTTTTGAGTACGATGATGCCTCCACGATGTTCTTCAAGGTCCTCGATGAGGAAGGCCGTTTCTTGGAGTGTTGTCCCGAAGGGGTCGTTAGGACAGCACAACAGCCAATGCCGAGCCTGCCGCTGGCTTCGTCAGCAACTCCTCTAGCAGTAGTGGCGGCGTTGGGGAATCCCGTGACTCTCCTGAGCCCTACGAGACCATGGAGACGAGAGACGACAGCTATGTGCCCCCGAGCTCTCGCTGCGCCCGGAGCAAGGCCGCAGCGTCAGGCTGCCACCGTCGCTGATCTGGATGGGGTTGGCGCCGGCCTCCCATGGCTCATTGTTGATGATGGCGTCGGCCACGCTGGCGCGTGTAGATAGGGCCCCTAGAAACATCCGTCTTTTGTTCCCTGCGAGGAATCGAGATGGACCCCGCGGGGGCATGTAAGGGTCTGTAATGTATTTTGTTGATATTATCCTTATTGTGAAAATTCGCAAACGCATGCCCTGTTTCGGCTCGGTCTCCCCTTTCCAACCCCACGGCAGCTTGGTGCTCTACGCCGACAGGTCTCGGTCCCCAGGCAGGCTACAGCCGTTGCTGGTATGCCAGGTTGCGATGCCGTGGTCAAGGCCAGGAGGTGAGCAGCCCAAGGTCCAGTAAGAGCTCCTGAGGCACGATGCTCAAGAGGTCCCCTTTAGCGCACAAGCAACCACCGAGAGGTAGGAAAGGGAGGCGATGTTGCCGTGACAAGGCTGCGACAAGTGAGAATCATATGCCGTAGCGCTTGGTCGAACTGGGCGCGAAACTTATCTTGGCAGTCCAGAGTTAGTTCCTTGTGTTGCGCCAGACTCGTGCATCGACGACTGAACTATAGCCAGGTTAGGCCTGTGCGAGCCTCCCCCTCTTCTCCATGCTCTTCTATGTGCTCTACTTTCTCAGGTCCCGGCCCTCGAGCGTGCTCAGCCGCCGCTGGTATGCCAGGTCACGGTGCCGTGGTCAAGGCCATGGGTGAGGGATGGAGAGACAGTAAGAGCTCATGAGTCACGATGCTCAGGAGCGCCCCTTTTAATGCGCAATCGAATTGCATGGGAGAAGAGGGAGCCCGCGGTACCGCCTGCTGTTGTCCTCGGGAGGTTCCTGCAGGTTAGCGCGAGGAGGGACACAAATTGCCACTACGATTGCCGGTCTGCCACTGGTCGCTTCGCAAGAAGATGAAGGCATTGAGGGTCTGGTGAGGTGACGTGCGCGGGCGTGCGGCGAGCCAGAGCTCGACCGCTCAGATTTGTCAGCGTTGCGGGGACGGACCCGAGCACAAGCGCCGTGCCAGCATGGGCAGCCCCCGTTGCGGGATGAGCGAGGGGCCGATAGGCGACGCGGGCGGCCGTGGCGAGCGACAATCAAGCAAGGGATGACTATAAATAAATCATGCATGGGAACCAGCTAGCTTAGATAGATGCGAGAATGATACATGCCACTGTGACGGACCCGAGCGGCTAGGGGATGATGCAGCCCGAGGGGCGCCCCCAGTGAGGTAAGCTAAAGATGCAAGAGGATTCACGCTGCAGGGACAGGCCCATGCGACCTAGGAATAATGCATCCCGAGGGGCGCTGCCAGCTGAATGAACTTGGAAAATGTCACCTGATTTTCTTGTCGAAGGAGCATTGGGGTAGCCGAAGGCGCACGCTGAAGAAGTCGCTCCTCATGAGCCGCCAAGACCCTGAGCCTCGGGAGGCTCTGGGGGCTCAGGTGGGTCCCTGAGGACCGTCTCCATCTCCGCCAGGACCGCGTGATGCCTAGCCTCCTGGGTTAGCAGGCTGCTTCGTAGGTTGTGCTGGAAGGCGGCTACCATGCTCGGCAGGCCAAACGGCATGCGAACATAGTTGTGAGGTGGACCCTCGCACCGGCCAGCGCGCGAAGGGCAGAAGCGCTCCTGAGATGCGGCCCTGTTGAGCCCTGGGATGTTGACGCAGACGCGCAGCTTGCCACCCTCGCTTGGATGGGGAGCTGCACCAGGCGGGCGGCGGTCGCCACGTATTGCCCTTGCTTCCTGAAGCTCCTGGGTGGCCTTGACGATGAACTCCTGAGCGCCGGGCGCTCCTCGCCCGGTGCCCTCCTCAGGGAAATGTGTCACGAAGCACGCCTCCACCTGGTGCCCGAGCACCTCCCTCGTGATGTTGGCTAGGTCTGAGGCCCTCCAAAAGAGAGCCCCCGAGCCCTGCCCGAGGAAGGCGCCGGGCGCCTTCCTATGCGAGGGAGGGAGGCGCCCTAGGTGCGGGCGCTGATCCTGATGTGGCACCGCTAGAGGCGCCACCCCACCTGAGGCCCTGTGCGAAGTAGCTGCTTCTTCTTCTTGGGTATGGCTTCAGGAGGGTACTGCGTGCCCTTGCTGCCAGGGTCTTCGATTGCTGTGGCTTGGTAGGTGCGCTCGAGGGAGCACACCGCATCTCTTTCTTCACAGGGGACTGAGATGATTCCACCGCTTCCTGGCATCTTGAGGACGTTGTAGCCATGGTGGGTCGCTGCCATGAATTTGGCTAATGCTGGGTACCCGAGGATGGCATTGTTTGACAGACGGATGTAGGCGATGTCGAAGTCGATGAGCTCGGTGCGGTAGTTGTCGCGTTGTCCGAATGTGATAGGGAGACAAACTTGCCCTATCGGGGTGGTGGAGCCATCATTCACTCCTGAGAAGGGCTTGGTGGGCTGAAGCTGATCGTATGGCACTTGGAGGCTGTCGAATGTCTCGACGGACAGGATGTTAAGCCCCGCGCCGCCGTCGATGAGGGTCTTGGTGACTTGGACATTGCTGATGACGGGTGAACAAAGCATCGCGAGGACGCCAGCGGTCGCCGCGCACTTGAGCTGGTCCACCAAGCTGAAGGTGATGGCGTAATTGGACCACCTGAGCGGGCGTGTGGCCTCGAGCCTAGGAAGGGCTGCGTTCACCTTACGAGCAAACTGCTTGAAGATACACTGAGATGCTGGGGCCTGAGCTCCGCCCAAGATGCAGGCGATTGCACGCGGTTCCTGGAAGCCCCCAGCCCCCTCATCCTGATGGTGGTCATCGTTCCTTCTTGGTGGTGGCGACAGCGGAGGGAGGCCAGGATTGCCCTGAGGACGGTCCTCATCAGGCTGGTCGCGCTAGGCGCCCTCACGAGGCTGCTCCTGCCAGTGGTCCTCACGAGGCTGGTCGCGCCACTCCTGGCGGGGGCCGTGGTCATCCCAGCGTCCTCCACCTCGTCCTCCTCCTCGGTCGTAGCCCCGGTCATTGCGCTCGGATGGCCCTGAGCACTTGACAATTGTTGGTGTTGTGGTTGTGTACGTTGTGCAAGGCGCAGAATGGACGGCTGCTCTTGGATGACTCGGGGTAGTCCCGGCCGCGCTTCGTGTCCGGCTCCGCTGCGAGCACGGCCACTCCCTTGCGCTTCACGTCCTTTGCCTTGGCTTTCTTCTCCTCTGGGTCGGCAGCAGGGAGCTCGAGGAGGGACAGACGCCCCTCCTCAGCTCTTGCACACTTGGTTGCTATGTTGAACATCTCCAGAGTCATGCATAACTCCTCGTGGATGGCATGCTCCTCCTTCATCTTGATGTCGCGGACGCCATCAGAAAACACTAAGATGATGGCCTCGTCCGTCACCTTGGGGATCTTGAGACGAATGTTGTTGAAGCGCTGGATGTACTTCTACAGGGTCTCTCTCGGCTGTTGCTTGATGTGGCGCAGGTCACCCGCGGCCGGAGGGCGGTCGTGAGTGCCCTAGAAGTTGGCGATGAAGCGGTTGTGCATCTCACCACCGGAGGAGATTGATCCCGCGGGCAGGTTCAGGAGCCATGAGCGGGCGCCATCCTTCAGAGCCATGGGAGACCAGTTCGCCATGACCTTTTCATCGCCGTTGGCCGCCTCGATGCTCAGCTCGCAGAGCTGCAGGAACTCCGCGGAGTCGGGGGTGCCGTCGTAGCACGAAGATAGATCCGGGTTGAACTTGCCTGGCCAAACGATGGTGTGCAGCTCGGGAGCGAAGGTGTGGCAGCCTGCGGTGGCCATCGAGGCCCTCTGTAGGGGCGGAGCCTGCCCTTGATGTCCGCGCACCACCACCGCCGGCAGCACGCGGTCTTGTCATGGTGGTGTCGGGAGTGCTGGAGCGTTTTCTTGTGGCCGGGGAACCTCTTGGCATCTTCCTTCTTTATGCGTGGGCACATGGTGTGGCGGATCACGCCGCAGGACCGTGCGTCTTAGGGCGAGGACACTGTCTTAACATGGAGGGGGCGGTAGCGCTCCTTGAGCTACGCGTCCTGGCGCAAGGGCGCCGTCTTGATGTGGAGGCGGCGGAGGCGCTCCGTGACCTACGTCGCCCGCGCCCGGAGGTGGGCGACGAAGTAAGAGGAATGGTGCAGGAGAGCCTCCAGCGGCACTGACGAGCTCGGCGATGTGGTCCAGCCAGTCCTCGTAGAGGTCGTCGACCGGGCGGTAGTGCAGGAGCTCGCGTGCCCTGAGCAGCGCAGCCTGCGCGTCCGTGGGTGCGCGGCGAGCATGAGACGATGAGCCGGCCGGAGTTAGCGACGGGATGGCGGTGCGGCCATCCCGCCGAATGGAGGGGTGCAATGATGATGCTTGCTGCTTGTTTGCTGCCAGGCCGGTAGCGGCGTTGGCAATAGGAGATGCAGAACGATGGGGAGGCCCGCCGACAGGGTCTGTCTGAGTGACACAGGCGGCGAGGGCAGCCCGGCGCTCGGCGCGGGCTCTATGCGCGTCTGACATGGATGCGGTGGAGCGGTGGAACATGGATCAACGGAAGGAAAGCTTCAGCGTTCCCCTACCTGGCGCACCAAATGTTGGATTTCGGGTTCCGGCAAACCCTTGAGGTTCGAACTCTGGGGCGCGCACGAAGATCTCTCCCCCCTAGCTCACACCCTCACCACAATCTCAGAGCTCAGCGCGTCGAACTCGCAGGACAAAGGGACACAAGATTTATACTGGTTCGGGCTGCCGATGTGGTGTAATACCCTACTCCGATGTGGTGTGGTGGATTGCCTGTTGGGTTGAGGATGAACAGTTACAAGGGATGAACAGCCTCCTGAGGAGAGGTGCTCTTGTGCTTGGTGAGTTTGTGTGGATGAGGATGATCTGAATGGCCTCGGATCAGCTCAAGATGAGTTGATCCTGACTATGGTGGTGGCTAGCCCATTTATAGAGGCCCTGGTCCTCTTCCCAAATGCTGGCGGGAAGGGATGCCACAACGACCAAATTTGAAGGGAGACAACTAGTACAAGTTATCCTTACTAAAGGTGGTCTTCGCCTGCCAAAGGCTCTGGTGGTGACGCCATACTGGGCTCCACAGTGACCTCCGTCCTACTGGTCTTGGTCTCGGTGCACTGATATGGAAACCTTTGCCTTATGCCTCAGGACTCCTCGCCTGCACTTGTCCCTTTAGTACCAAATAGGAAACGAGGACACTGCGCGCACTAGCACCCGCCTGGTGTCCGCCTGGACTTGGTCATGATGGCTTACGTCACGGGGACCTGGCGAGGTGCCCCCTGCCTTGATCTCCCCGCCCCTCGTGAGCCAGACTAGTGAGGCCGCCTCTGAGGAGGTCTTGCGTCGTCCGCCTCGTGAGGCTCGGCCCGTCGCGAGGGTCTTGAGTGTCCGCTACTGAAGATGGGCCGTATGGAGCCGCTGGTGGAGCCACGTCGTGGGCCGCAGGCAGGCAAGTCTGGGGACCCCTGTTCCCAGGACGCCGACACCATGCTTTGAATATCCTTCCTCCCAACATATTCCCCTTCTCAGGTGGACCCAGCAGGTCTCTTACACAGACATTTGGGACCAACCACCTATCCATTTGTATTTCTTTATTTTGTTCAATCTTTCGTCCTCTTCCTATATAGCGGTTGGCGATACTTCTGCGCATGCCTAGGGGACCCATCATAGCCTATGGCATTGGCCAGGCCATCCCTCTACTCCCACACATTATCCGGCAGTGGCAGCTCCACCGGCCCACCCTGCACCCGAACAAGTCAACCATCATACTCCTCTCCGCCTACGTCTTCCCCCACTCCGGTTCATTTGGTCCGAGGTCTTGACGTCGTCCTTCGCCTTGGTGCTCTCGTCATGGCACCGTCGTTTGTCGTTCCCAACATGGCTAGCAAAACAAGAGGAATCAAGAGACGACTGTTCGTCGAGAGGCTGATAGTCTCGGGCCCACTAGGTCCATGGCCTAGGTTTTGTTGTTTAACATGCGCAACCCATGACATGTTTCAACTTTTTTTCGATCCAGCAGGTATCAAGCGGGCTCTGGGCCTCCCAGCCTAGCTTGTTTATAACATCATTAGCCCAAGTTATGTTTGTTTTTTCAAGACGATGCATAGCTCAGTTCTATTTTTCTATAAGAATGCAAAACCGAACCTATGTTTTCCCATCTATAATAGTATATATATTTATATTTATATCTTATTTTATTACATATATATATAACAGAAACAACATAAGGTTCCATTACGCCTGTCGTTCGTCCAACCATTTTATAGACCTTCCTACTTCCTTCATTTTTCATTTTCATTAATCCTATATCTGCATCTTCTCCCACTTTCTTTTTCGATGTAAGTTTTCTCCCAGTACTTTTCCCTAGAACCAACTCAACTGTCCCACGTCTAGCCTAAAAAAAATAATACCCCACGTCCTATTAACTAATAAAATTAAAATGATATTTTGTTTCGTAAATCAGAATTTCTTAAAAAACAATAATAATAATTGTTTCACTCAGCCCACTACATCATTGTTTCACTCAGCCCACCAAATGGACTGGCTGGCATGTGGGCCAGTAGGTCGAAGCCTAAGGACTTCCACAAAAAATAAAAATACAAAGGTCGAAGCCTAAGAAATGCGTTGGATTTACATCCAATGGACGGCTTTCTTCTTCAATCTCTCATCTTCTTCCCCAGCGCTGCCGAGACCGCCAGCTCCAGCCCCTGGCGTCCAGCGGTGCTGTTTTGCGCGCCTCACAGCGAAATGCTACCCCACCGATGACCAGGCCACCCCTCCACTCCTCCGTACCTCCTGTTATTCTCTGCCAAGTGTAGGCCTGCCCCACACCTAAACTAGTCAAGTATCCCACTCCTCTCCATCTACGACTCAACTGCCGCGTCTTCCCCATCTCCGGGGTGTTCCAGTCTGGGGCCTCCCCGTCATTCACCAGCTTGGTGCGCTCTGCATGGTTTGGTCAACATGGTCAACAAGCGAGAGTCATCGGAAGATGACTGTACATGGACAGGCTGACAGTGGGGACGCACCACGGGGGACGCACCACGCCCATGGACGCATGCATGCAACTGCATCCTTTTTACACTAAAAATAATGTTTTCTTCACCTGATAGCTGAGACCAACCAGCTACATCTTCGCACGCAAGGAAGTGCGCCCTTATTACGGGCAAAAAATGATTCTTCCCCCTGACAGATGGGACCCACCAGCTATATCTTCGCACGCAATGAAGTGCGTCCTTATCCTCCCTAACAGATGGGACCCACCTGGTCGAAGCGTACGTAGCATTGTCTGTGTACATACCGGTCGATCGGTGTGTCTGCCACGATGAACCGTGGCCGAGTAAGGAGCGGTAGTAGTTAGGGCAGTCATGTCAAAACCGTGTACATGTACATACAGCTAGATGCCAAAAAATACGGCCATGTACATACATATGGGCGGGGTCTCGAACACGTACTCACGCATACGTACGGACAGGGATTGTGTACATGGAGAGGCCACTTGTCGGTGTCAAAACCGGCAGATCTTGGGTATGGGGTCCCGAACTGTGCGTCTAGGCCGGATGGTAACAGGAGGCAGGGGACACGATGTTTTACCCAGGTTCGGGCCCTCTTGATGGAGGTAAAACCCTACGTCCTGCTTGATTAATATTGATGATATGGGTAGTACAAGAGTAGATCTACCACGAGATCAGAGAGGCTAAACCCTAGAAGCTAGCCTATGGTATGATTGTATGTTGTCCTACGGACTAAAATCCTTCAGTTTATATAGACACTTGAGAGGGTTAGGGTTACACAAGGTCGGTTACAAAGGAGGAGATATCCATATACGTATTGCCTAGATTGCCTTCCACGCCAAGTAGAGTCCCATCCGGACACGAGACGAAGTCTTCAATCTTGTATCTTCATAGTCTAACAGTCCGGCCAATGGAGATAGTCCAGCTATCCGGAGACCCCCTAATACAGGACTCCCTCAGTAGCCCCTGAACCAGGCTTCAATGACAATGAGTCTGGCGCGCAGTATTGTCTTCGGCATTGCAAGGCGGGTTCTTCTCTGAATACATCACAGAAGAATTTGAATACGAGGATAGTGTCCGACCCTGCAAAATAAGTTCCACATTCCACCGTAGAGAGAATAATATTTTCGCATATCTAATTTGCTGGCTTGTTTTGGCAGCATGATGTTATGTCATGGCCCGGTGATTATTCGAACCGTTTCTTTTAACCAGCCTCGCACATAATGCGAGGCAGTTTTTTGACATGTCTTGTCAAAGCAGAGATCGTGTCCCCTTATCACGGGATTCTTATCAATACGGGCGTGGGTAACCCAACCGCGCCATCAATTGCGGCGCTTGGGGGATAAGCGAGTTTTACCAGGCAAGTGGGGACGCTTAGTTTCGTCCGCTCATATAAAGGGATAAGGATTCACCTTTCAATCCACGCCTTCTTACTCCTTTGCTCATCCGTTTTCGCACACTCGAGCACTAGCGCCCAAGTGCACACTTCCACCTCAACCTTCTCCAACCATGTCCGGAGCGGGTGGCAAGTGGATGGTCTCCTCCGTCACGAAGGGAGACATCAAGAAATTGAGGAGAGCCGGATACCTGCCTGGCGACATCACGCACCGGCTCCCAGATGAGGGGCAGCTCATCCCCACCCCCAGGCCCCATGAGAGGGTAGTATTCCTCACCCATTTCCTCCGTGGACTGGGATTCCCTCTCCATCCCTTCGTCCGGGGGCTCATGTTTTATTACGGCCTGGATATCCACGATCTGGCCCCGAACTTCATCCTCAACATCTCGGCATTTATCATCATGTGCGAGGCCTTCCTCCGCATCAGGCCCCACTTCGGCTTATGGCTGAAGACCTTCAACGTCAAGCCGAAGGTGGTGAGCGGCCGCCAGGCGGAGTGCGGAGGTGCCATGGTGGGCAAGATGCCCAACGTAACATGGTTCGAGGGCTCCTTTGTGGAAACCATAAAGGGGTGACAATCGGGGTGGTTCTATATCACCGAGCCGGGCGACCCTGCATGGGCAGCGGCCCCCGAGTTCCGATCTGGCATCCCCACGCGGCTCACCTCCTGGAAAGAGAAGGGCCTGTCCTGGGATAATTCGAAAGAGCTGACTGGACTCCAAACATGTATTCAAAACATGCTGGACAAGAAGCTCAAGCTTGTCAACATAGTCCAAGTTATGCTCATCCGCCGGATACTCCCGTGCCAACAACGGGAGTTCAACTTGTGGGAATTCAATCCGGCGTAGCACCGAACTCTGAACAGGCTCTTCGACACGACTCATGAAGACGCCTGGAGGGTGCTGTTCAAAAGCGCCGAGGTCCCCCCTATTACCGAGGATCGCGGATTCAGCGCGAAGCGCCAAGCCAGTGCGGTAAGTTGCTTTACCTTTCACAGGATACTTATTTTTTATATAGATGGACTCTATGCGGGATCTAAACTCCCGTACCTTTGGTAGGACTGGCAGAAGATGGCCGAACATATCGACTGTCCGGCTCCTTTGCCCGAAGGCCCCGCAGACGCTCTTCTGGCGAAGATGCTGACTCCAGCCCCTTATAAGGTGCCGGAGAAGACCAAGAAGGCCAAGGGAACCCGAAAGAGTTCCCGACGCCAGGCATCGTCGGACTCATCGTCCCATGACTCTACGGCGCACTCTTCCCCCGAAGACGAGGAAGAAGATGATGATGCTTCCCCACCGACTGGGGGAGACAAGAAAAGGAAGGTCGCCCCTACTGGGGAGGCCGGGGGTCCAAGAAGGGAAGGACCCTTCTTCCGGACAGTTTTACCGCCGCCGACGAAGGCGAAGACGAGTGGTTGCCCAGGGTCAAGCCCCTGGGGAGATCGTAAGTATTCGGATACCAGAGTAACTCATAGGATTCCTTTATCGCACTACTTTTCCTAATCGCCGAACATGATTATGCAGGCTGCCATGAGCCAATATTGAGGTATCATCGGACGGCTCCCTGGGCTCGTCGGACATGGATAGCGATCCGGTCCCGACCGCCACCTCCCCTCATCCTGCCAACGACACCGAGGTGTTGTCTCAAGAGTCACCGAATCGAGGGGAGAGAGTCCCAGAGGCGCCCCAAGGCGACCTTCCGGACTCCGGCAGCTGAGGGGATGGGGCCCCCGAGAGCTCCGAGTTCGGCCCTCAGCCGAACACCGTGCCGGACTCTCCAGCGGTTCCGGGCTCGGGCAGGCAGCCTCCTTCTAAGAGGGGCAAGACGCCTGTGCCAGTGACCTCTGTCCATCCAGAGGCACTGGACAATCTGCTGGAAGCGCTTCGTAGCGCTTCCATCGACGAGGAGCACCGCACTATCATGACTGCGGTGATCCAGAAGGTTCAGTCCGCCAAGAGCAGATTGACTGAAGCCTGTGCCAGCCTTCTAACAGGCTTCGAGGTAAGTGTTTTAAAATGTAGTGGAAATATTACCGCATAGACAATAGCCCCTGATGCTTTGTTCGGTGTTCACAAAGAAAAGCCGAACAGAGGATCAAATAATATCGCAGGAGTCTAATATAAGTATGTCAATATGCATATGCAGGCTTCGCTGGTGGCGTCCGCCGCACTTACTGCGGAGGTCGCCATACTGAAGCAGGCCCTCGAGGGGTCCCGGAAAGAGCTCGGCCTTGCTAAGAGGCAGCTCGAGGAGAACAAGGGTAAGTAATACCCCGTCTATAGATATGTATATATAAAAAAAGGACGCGATTGCCAAATGACAGGATCATTGTATGTTTGTCGGGGGCCACGACCGAGGTGGCGACCCTGAAGCAAGCGCTAACCCATGCCGAAGATAAAGCGGCCCAGGAGCGCACCGAGCGAGAGAAGCACGAGGCTCGGGTGGGCGAGGTGCAGCAAGAGCTCCAGGCTCTCGTGACGAAGCACGAGGCGTTGGAGCTTGACTCCAAGACGCGGGAGTCTGATCTTGCCGCGGCCCTCGAGAGCGCAAAAAGTGCCAAGGCCGAAGCCCAAAAGGCCCTCCAAGAGATCGACGCGATGAAGAAGATAGCGGAGGGTAAGGCTTTCTATACGCAAAGCAAGCATGTAAAAGTAAATTACCGATTACTTACCCGGATCCAGAGCTCTCAGGAGCATTCGCAGATTTGCCCCGCCGTGTGTCCGATGCCGCGCAATTTTACCAGGCCGAGGACGGAAGCTCGACGGAGAAGCCGTTCTGGTCTCAGTATGCTGAGGCCGAACATCCGGTGCCGATGAGCGACCAGTTGAAGCAGATGGTCGAGCTACATAAGGCGGCCGATCAGGCCATGAAGGGCTTTATAGTCCGGCTGTGGCCTAGGGATGCCCTTCCGGATAGCTTCTTCGGCCTGGTGAGGCGGCTTGTGGATGCCTGCCCACGGCTGGAGGTCGTCAAGCGATCCATCTGTATTGAAGGTGCATGCCGGGCTTTTACCCATGTGAAATTGTAGGGGGTCAAGCTAGACGCCGTGAAGCTGATCAAGGAGGGGCCGTAGGAGGGCAAGGAGCACCGCCACCCCGAGATGTACTACGAGGGTGTTCTGCCGGGTGCCTGTCTCATCGCGGATGAGTGCCCAAAAGATGTAATATTTGAATGAGACTTGCTCGTGTGATCCTGTATGATGAAAACTTGTTTCATATGCGCTATGCAATGGTTGTTTGAATTTAGAATATTACCTTCTGTTTGGCCGTTTATCCAATCTGAGAGATGGCTAGTCCTCGGCTTCTGCCCCCATGCTGTTAGCCCTGGGGTGTTTGGGATAAACCTGAGCACTCTTGTTCCCATATTTGGGTCCTTCGAGGGAGGTGCTCAGCACAACGAACAAGGCAACCAGACTAATAATGCTTTATCACTCTCACTTAGCCATAGAATTATATAATTTTAAATTTCGGCAAAGCCCCTGGTATTCGGAAGGCCGAATTCGGGGCGTGATACACGCCTGTAAGCCAGACAGGGCCGGCCCCTCGCCCTAAGCGGCATAAGTCTTTAGGGACTCGAAAAAAAACCTCACCGAACAGCGACCAGTCTCTCACCGTATCATGACAGTCAGTTTTAGCTTTCTCTACTGAGGTGCTAAACCCAGCAGAACCGGGGCACAATCGCAGTAGTTCTCCTAGCGCTACCTCAGCCGATAGAGCGGAACGTAAGGTACCAAAACATAGGAGCCGGGCAAACCCAACATTTGACCAAAGACATGATACGGAGCTGATGCATATAATGCTATAAGTTCAGGGTGCCGCACTTGTGAAAGTGTTCGGACTTTTCACACCGCATTGTGGGGTACGTAAGCCCCTGGTGTATTGGCCGTACCAGAGTGTACGGTTGCAAGGCGTCATTAAAGAACACACACACACACACACACACACATATATATATATATAACAAGAATGCAATAATAGTCGTAATGTCATGCATTGTTTATTAAAAAAATGCGTTAAGGCAGAGTGATATAGATAGTGCGATAAGCAAAGAGTAGGACTATGTCCCTTCCAAGCCCCTAGTGCGGTTTAGGCCGCGTTTCGGGGCGTGCCACAGTTGTGCCCCCCTCCCCACCTGCGCCCATGGTATTTTTAATGCGTAATTATGTACGCACGGTACGAATATCGCCGTTGGGTTTAGATTGGGGTGGCCGCCGCATTGCTACGCGAGCTCAGATCGCGCCAGGCGGTCTATTTGCCGATTGCCCCGAGCGCGCTTGAAGGTGTCCGGGCTTTGAAGCGTCGAACTGGTTGATTGCCTTGAGAGGCTGCTTTGCGCTTCTGCTGCAAGGGCCGGGGTGTGCTCCTCAGTTCGGAGAGAGCGCTCTGTGTTTCCATTGACTGTAATAACTCCGCGAGGTCCTGGCATCTTGAGCTTGAGGTATGCATAATGCGGTACCGCATTGAATCTAGCAAATGCGGTTCGCCCGAGCAGCACGTGATAACCACTGTGGAACGGGACTATATCGAAGATTAACTCTTCGCTTCGGAAGTTATCCGAGGATCCGAAGACCACTTCCAGTGTAATTAAGCCTATGCAATGGGCTTCTACACCTGGAATGACGCCCTTAAAGGTCGTTTTTGTGGGTTTGATCCTTGAGGGGTCTATACCCATTTTGCGCATTGTGTCATGATAAAGTAGCTTCAGGCTACTGCCGCTGTCAATAAGGACTCGAGTGAGGTGAAATCCGTCAATGATTGGGTCTAGGACTAGTGCGGCGAATCCGCCATGACGGATACTAGTGGGGTGGTCCCTGCGATCGAAGGTGATCGGGCAGGAGGACCAAGGGTTGAACTTTGGGGCGACTGGATCCAACGCATATACGTCCCTGAGCGCACGCTTCCGCTCCCTCTTGGGGATGTGGGTTGCGTATATCATGTTCACCGTCTGCACTTGCGGGGGAAACCTCTTCTGTCCTCCAGTGTGCAGCTGTCGGGGCTCCTCCTCGTCATCGCTATGTGGCCCCTTGTCCTTGTTTTCGGCAATTAACTTGCTGGCCTGCTTGAACACCCAACAATCCCTGTTGGTGTGATTGGCTGGCTTGTCTGGGGTGCCATGTATTTGACACGAGCGATCGAGTATACGGTCCAAGCTGGACGGGCCCGGCATACTTTGTTTGAATGGCTTTTTCCGCTGACTGGGTTTAGAGCCTTTGAATCCGGCATTGACTGCCGTATCCTCAGTATTTTCGCTGTTAATGCGGCGCTTATGCTTGTTGCGACGTGACCTGCTATTGCCGTCCTTGGTATCTGAGGTACCATGGTTCTTTGATATGTTATTACTGCGAGCCAGCCAACTGTCTTCTCCCGCACAAAAGCGGGTCATGAGCGTCGTGAGAGCTGCCATAGATTTTGGCTTTTCCTGACCAAGGTGCCGGGCTAGCCACTCGTCTCGGATGTTGTGCTTGAAAGCCGCTAAGGCCTCCGCATCCGGACAGTCGACGATTTGATTTTTCTTTGTAAGGAACCAAGTCCAGAATTGCCTGGCCGACTCTTCTCGCTGCTGAATTATGTGGCTCAAGTCATCGGCGTCTGGTGGTCGCACTTAAGTGCCCTGAAAGTTGTCGAGGAATGCGGCTTCCAGATCTTCCCAACAGCTAATGGAGTCTGCTGGCAAGCTCTTAAGCCAATGCGGCGCTGGTCCTTTGAGCTTTAGTGGGAGGTATTTGATGGCGTGTAATTCATCACCGCGGGCCATGTGGATGTGGAGGAGGAAGTCCTCAATCCATACTGCGGGATCTGTTGTGCCGTCGTATGATTCAATGTTTACAGGTTTGAAACCTTCTAGGAATTGATGTTCCATTACTTCGCCTGTGAAGCATAAGGGGTGTGCGACGCCTCTATATTGGGCTATATCTCGACGCAGCTCGAATGGGTCTTGCCCGCTGTGTTCGGCCCGGCCGGATTTTCTTTTACTGTATCCGGCGTGACGTTTGTCATCTCGCAGAGTGGTGCGCCCTCGTGATCCGTAGATCGATCTTAAATGCTTTGCCTTGTCCTCCAATATGTCTCGCAGGTCTGGTGTATCTCCCCATGCCTTTTCATTTGAATGGCGTTGGGGTGGAGGCTGAGCTTTTGGCTGGAATGCCTCTCTATCGTGGCCACGAGGTGGCCGATCCGCCGTATCATACGCTTCTTCCTCCAGTCGGGGTAGTAACCTGCGCCTTGGGTAACTCTTGGAGGGGCGCTCGAGTTTATATTCCTCGGCCGCGAGGACTTCAGTCCATTTGTCAGCTAGCAAATCTTGATCAGCTTGAAGCTCCTGCTGCTTTTTCTTCAGGCTATTTGCCGTGGCCATAAGCCGGCGCTTGAAGCGCTCTTGTTCGATGGGATCCTTTGGGACGGCGAATTCATCGTCTCCGAGGCTTGCCTCGTCTTCGGAGGGGGGGATGTAATTGTCATCCTCCTCCTCTCCATCTGCCGCTCTCTTAGGAGAGCTGACTCCTTCATCCTCCTGCTCTAAATCTTGCTGGAGGGGATTGTTGTTGTCTTCGGCACTATCCGGAGTATTATTATCTCATGTGCCGAGTATCACCAGTTTTCTTTGGCGGGACTTAGAGCGGCGCCACTGACGTCGGCGCTTGGGTTGCTTCTTGGAGGGGTCATCCTTCGTTATCTCATCGCCATTGCCTTCGTTGGGTGTATCCACCATGTATATGTCATATGACGAGGTGGCTTTCTAGTGCCCTATAGGTGTTGGTTCATGTTCGTCTCCTACATCGTCGTCCACACCGTCGATGTCTTCGGAGTCGAAGTCGAGCATGTCGGTTAAATCATCGAAAGTGGCTACGAAGTGGGTGGTGGGTGGGCGTCGAATTTCTTCGTCGTCCGCATCCCAATCCTGTTGGCCATAATCCGGCCAGGGCTCTCCTGACAAAGAGAGAGATCTTAGTGAATTCAGAATGTCGCCGAAGGGTGAGTGCTGAAAGATATCCGTGGCAATGAATTCCATGATCGGCGCCCAATCGGATTTGATTGGCAGGGGCGCGGGCGGTTCGGAGTCAGAAAGAGAGTCCGACACCTTGGAGTCACGGACTGTGCAGAGGATTATGCTAGTGTTTGGCTCGATCGCCGTTGACACTGCAGCCCCTGAGGCGGTGTCTAGCCACCCGTCCTCGATTGGCGCAGTTGGCTCCGAGCTAAGGGTCGGAGCTGATGCGGGCGCAGCCTTTGGGGTACTGTTCGGCGGCAGAGCTAGGTCATACCCATCGCGACAGTGCGGCGCGCCCGGCTGTGGCTCGAATCCGTCGAAGATCAAGTCTCCGCGGATGTCGGCCGTGTAGTTCAAACTTCCAAATCTGACCTGATGGCCAGGGGCGTAGCTTTCATTCTGCTCCAGATGGCCAAGCGAATTAGCCCACAGTGCAAAGCCACCGAATACGAAGATCTGTCCAGGGTGAAAAGTCCCACCCTGGACCGCATCGCCATCGATGATAGTAGGAGCCATCAAGCCGCTATCAAGCCTAACGGCGACGACACAGAGGAACTCTCAGTGAAAGCACCAATGTCAGTGTCAAAACCGGCTGATCTCGGGTGGGGGGTCCCGAACTGTGCGTCTAGGCCGGATGGTAACAGGAGGCAGGGGACATGATATTTTACCCAGGTTCGGGCCCTCTTGATGGAGGTAAAACCCTACGTCCTGCTTGATTAATATTGATGGTATGGGTAGTACAACAGTAGATCTACCACGAGATTAGAGAGGCTAAACCCTAGAAGCTAGCCTATGGTATGATTGTATGTTGTCCTATGGACTAAAATCCTTCGGTTTATATAGACACCGGAGAGGGTTAGGGTTACACAAGGTCGGTTACAAAGGAGGAGATATCCATATACGTATTGTCTAGCTTGCCTTCCACGCCAAGTAGAGTCCCATCCAGACACGAGACGAAGTCTTCAATCTTGTATCTTCATAGTCTAACAGTTCGGCCAATGGAGATAGTCCGGCTATCCGGAGACCCCCTAATCCAGGACTCCCTCACCACTGATGGCAACAACGGTGTCCTGTTCATCGGAAGCAAACTGGCTGGGTCGGAATGGAAAAACTGCGTCGTGTTCATGGGGAGGCAACGGAATGCATCGTGTTCATCAGGAGGCAACGGAATACGCCATGTTCATCAGGAGCCAACCGGCTTGGATGGAACAGCCGAAATGAGGTTTTGCGTACCGCGGAAGAAAGGAAACGGGCCTTCTGTTCGACCGTGTACGGTCGAAACAGGGTCCTGTTCATCGGGAAGGGTCTGGCGTACCGCAAAATGGAGGAAACAGACTTGTGTTCGACCGCGTAAGGTCGAAACGGGGTCCTGTTCATTGGGAAGGGTCTGACATACCACAAAATAGAGGAAACGTACTTGTGTTGGAGCGCCTACAGTCGAAACGGGGTCATGTTGATCGGGAGGGTTGTGGCGTACCACAAAATGGAGGAAACGGACTTGTGTTGGAGCGCCTACGGTCGAAACGGGGTCCTGTTCATCCACCGTCTACTGCCTCGCTCTAGCCTCCACCTGCTACTGTTCATCCACCATCGACTTCCGCCAGCCTCCACTAGCTATTGTTCATCCAGCCTCCACCGGCTACTGTTCAACCAGCCCTCCACAGGGTCATGTTCATCAACCCTCCATCGGCTACTGTTCATGGAGCCTTCACGGGGTCCTGTTCATCCACCCTCCACCGGCCTCCTCGATCGGGGTCATGTTCATCCAGCGGCAACGGCCAACCACTACCACAGGGTCCTGTTCATCAAACCCCCACCGGGAACTATTCATCAAACCCCAACCACATACATCTCGACTCATTCAACCAACCCCCATGTTCACTATTCATCAAGAGGCAGCAGGTTCCATCGGCTTCAGTTAGCAGCGATAGCGAAGGAATCCCACGATCGGGTTCAGTTAATAGCAAGGGATCGATCGGGGTTTAGTAATGTAGCTAGTGCAATCCCTCGAGTTCAGTTAGAGCCCAATGCCACGCTCGGGTTCAATTAGAGTGCAACGCATCGCACACACATGCGTATGTGTATGAGAGAAATGAGTGAACCTCCGTGCATTGCTCGGTCGCGACTACACACCGTAACCGGGAACTCCCCGAAATTTTCCTCGCCCTCGCTTCTACCATGATTTTTTCCATCATGGACGGCCCAAAGAATGTCATCCAAGTGCGTCTCCAGCCCGCCCAGGATGAAAATCCCATTTTCGGTCATGATTTTTTTGTCATAGAAGTAGGAGCCCACCACATCTATGATGATACTGGGTTTTTACACAATTATTGTCATAGAAGTGTCATAAGCATGACAGGAAAAAATTCGTTCGGCCCAAAATGTCACTGATGTGTCTTTTTTTGTAGTGATGGTCATACACCCGATGTAAATTGTTTATTGAATCTCAACCATAGTGATACACATATTCATAATATTGATGCCAAAAGATACAAAGTTGATAATGATAGTGCAACATACATGTGGCACTGCCGTTTAGGTCATATTGGTGTAAAGCGCATGAAAAAAACTTCATATGGACAGACTTTTGGAATCACTTGATTATGAATCATTTGATACTTGTGAACCATGCCTCATGGGCAAGATGACTAAAACTCCGTTCTCCGAAACAATGGTGCAAGCCAATGACTTATTGGAAATAATGCATACCGATGTATGCGGTCCAATGAGTGTTGAGGCACGCGGCGGGCACCGTTATTTTCTGACCTTCGCAAATGATTTGAGCAGATATGGGTATATCTACTTAATGAAACACAAGTCTGAAAATTTTGAAAAGTTCAAAGAATTTCAGAAGTGGAGAATCATCGTAATAAGAAAATAAAGTATCTACGATCTGATCATGGAGGCGAATATTTGAGTTACGAGTTTGGCCTTCATTTAAAACAATGTGGAATAGTTTCACAACTCACGCCACCTAGAACACCATAGCATGATGGTGTGTCCGAACATCGTAACCATACTTCATTAGATATGGTGCAACCTATGATGTCTCTTACCGATTTATCACTATCATTTTGGGGTTATGCATTAGAGACAGCTGCACTCACGTTAAATAGGGCACCATTTAAATCCGTTGAGATGACACCGTATGAACTGTGGTTTGGCAAGAAACCTAAGCTATCGTTTCTTAAAGTTTGGGTTTGCGACACTTATGTCAAAAGGCTTCAGCCTGATAAGCTCGAACCCAAATCGGAGAAGTGAGTATTCATAGGATACCCCAAGGAAACAATTGGGTACACCTTCTACCACAGATCCAAAAGCAAGATCTTTGTTGCCAAGAATGGAACCTTTCTAGAGAAGGAGTTTCTCTCAAAAGAGGTGACTGGGAGGAAAGTAGAACTTGATGAGGTAATCGTACCTTCTCTCGAATTGGAAAGTAGCACATAAGAGAAATCTGTTCCCATGATGCCTACACCAACTAGAGAGGAAGCTAATGATAATGATCATGAAACTTCAGATCAAGTTACTACTGAACCTCGTAGGTCCACTAGAGCAAGATTAGCACCAAAGTGGTATGGTAATCCTGTCCTGGAAGTCATGTTACTAGACCAAGGCAAACCTATGAACTATGAAGAAGCTATGATGAGCCCAGATTCTGATAGATGGCTTGAGGCCATGAAATCTGAGATAGCATCCATGTATAAGAACAAAGTGTGGACTTTGCACTACTAGGAAAAGGGCTATAGATGGAATTGACACTAATGGCGCACCAGACATGTGGTGCGCCATTACTATATACTAAGGGCGCACCATGTGTTGGTGCGCCATTAGTGTCCAAATACTAATGGCGCACCACATCCACTGTGCGCCATTAGTAATTTTTTTTAATTTTTTCAAAACTACTAATGGCGCACCGTGGGAGTGGTGCACCACTACTAGTTGAACTAGTAATGGCGCACCACTCCCACGGTGCGCCATTAGTAACTTGGCCACCACTTCCACCGAATGCACCCCCCCCCCCCGTGGACCGCCTTTTCAGTTTAAAAAAAATAAAAAAAATGATGGAAATGTCAAAAAAAAATAAAAGAAAATAAGTTTCCCATGTGATATGTGGTCTAGTTGTTGTGAAAATTTACAAATATGAATTTCGACTTTATTTGCGAAATCTCTTGAGAATTTGTAAAATGGGCATAACTTTTGCGTACGAACTCGGATGAAAAAGTTTTTTATATGAAAAATCATCTACCCGAAAAGTTACATCCGAATTTAACTGGGGAACCTTGTTAAACATTTTCAAAATCCTCAAAAATCTAACAGAAAAAAGATACGGGGCTTTTAAGATCTGGAGAGGCAAAAAAATTCAAACTTACTAATGGCGCACCTACCCATGGTGCGCCATTACTATCTTCCCGCCTTCAAAATTCAAAATACGTCAAAAAATAAAAAAAAAGTTACTAATGGCGCACCTGCCCATGGTGCGCCATTAGTATCTTCCCGCCTTCAAAATTCAAAATAAATCAAAAAAAAGTTAGTAATGGCGCACCTGCCCGCGGTGCACCATTACTATGCCGTATATATGGCTGGGCGTGGTCCTCTCCTCCTTACCTCTTCATTCTTCTCCTCCACTCCACCTCTCCTCCACTCCATCTTCCCTTCTCTCCTCCACCATACTACCCTCCTCCTCTCCGGCGACCTCCTCCTCCTCCTCTCCAGCGACCTCCTCCTCCCTCCTCTCCTCCCCTCCCCTCCCCTCACGGTTTCTCCTCCCTCCTCTCCGGTGAGCTCCTACTCCCTCCTCTCCGGTGAGCTCCTCCTCCCTCCTCTCCTCCCATCCCCTCATGGTTTCTCCTTCCTCCTCTCCGATGCTCCGGTGAACTCCTCTCCGGCGACCTCCTCCTCCTCCTCTCCGGCGAACTCCTCCTCCTCCTCTCCGGCGATGTAGGCGAGCGCCTCTCCGGTGACCTCCTCCTCCTCCTCTCCGGCGAACTCCTCTCCGACAAAAGAACACGGCAAAAGAACGTACAAGATCCAAAAACAGGAACAAAATTTGAAATAATATCATGCCAAAAAACGAGCAAAAAAATGAGCAAAAAATGGGCAAAAAGATCACGATCGAGATCCAAATTCAAAATTCAAAAATAGCAATGGCGCACGGTGGGGGTTAGACGGTGTGCCACTACTATTTTCCCGCCTTCAAAATTCAAAAATACTAATGGCGCACCAGTGGCCTATACTAATGGCGCACCAGTGGCCTATACTAATGGCGCACCGTGGCCTATACTAATGGCGCACCAGTGGTGCACCATTAGTATACCATATACTAATGGCGCACCAGTGGTGCACCATTAGAAAAAATACTAGTGGCGTGATACTAATGGCGCACCAGTGATGCGCCATTAGTAGGCAAAACTGGTGCGCCATTAGTAGCCCTTTTCCTAGTAGTGTTGGTGGACTTGCTCGAAGACCGGCAAGCCATAGAAAATAAATGGATCTTCAAGAAGAAGACTGACACTGATGGTAATGTTACTATCTACAAAGCTCGACTTGTCACAAAAGGTTTTTTGACAAGTTCAAGGGGTTGACTACGATGAGACTTTCTCACTCGTAGCGATGCTTATGTCTGTCTGAATGATGTTAGAAATTGCTGCATTTTATGACTATAAAATCTGGCAAATGGACGTCAAAACTGCATTTCTTAATGGATTTCTTAAGAAGAGTTGTATATGATGCAACCAGAAGGTTTCGTCAATCCTAAAGGTGCTAACAAAGTGTGCAAGCTCCAGCGGCCCATCTATGGACTTGTGCAAGCATGTCGGAGTTGGAATATACGCTTTGATGAGGTGATCAAAGCATATGATATATACAGACTTATGGTAAAGTCTGCATTTACAAGAAAGTGAGTGGGAGCTCTGTAGCATTTCTCATATTATATGTGGATGACATATTGCTGATTGGAAATGATATAGAATTTCTGGATAGCTTAAAAGGATACTTGAATAAGAACTTTTCAATGAAAATCCTTGGTGAAGCTGCTTACATATTGAGCATCAAGATCTATAGAGATAGATCAAGACGCTTGATAAAACTTTCAATGAGTACATACCTTGACAAGATTTAGAAGGAGTTCAAAATGGATCAGTCAAAGAAATAGTTCTTGCCTGTATTGCAAGGTGTGAAGTTGAGTAAGACTCAAAGCCTGACCACGGTAGAAGATAGAGAGAGAATGAAAGTATGCTATGTTGTGTACCAGACCATTTGTGTGGCCGTCCATGAGTTTGGCAAGGGGGTACAATAGTGATCCCGGAGTGGATCACTGGATAGCGGTCAAAATTATCCTTAGTCACTAAAGAGGACTAAGGAAATATTTCTCGGTTGTGGAGGTGATAAAGAGTTCGTCGTAAAGGGTTACATTGATGCAAGCTTTGGCACTAATTCAGATGACTCAGAGTCTCAATCTGGATACGTATTGAAAGTGGGGTCAATTAGCTAGAGTAGCTCCGTGCATAGCATTGTGGACATAGATAATTGCAAAATACATACGGATCTTAATGTGGCAGAATTGTTGACCCCTGGAGGCAATAATAAAGTTGTTATTTTATATTTCCTTCTTCATGATAAAGGTTTATTATTCATGCTAGAATTGTATTTATCGGAAACTTAAATACACGTGTGAATACATAAACAAATACTATGTCCCTAGTATGCCTCTACTACACTAGCTCATTGATCAAAGATGGTTAAGGTTTCCTAACCATAGACATGTGTTGGCATTTGATAATGGGATCCCATCATTAGGAGAATGATGTGATGGAAAAGACCCACCTGTTAGCTTAGCATAATGATCACTCTGTTTATTTCTATTGCCTTCTTCATGTCAAATACATATTCCTTCAACTATGAGATTATGCAACTCCCGGATACCGGAGGAATACCTTGTGTGCTATCAAAACAGCATAACTGGGTGATCATAAAGATGCTCTACAGGTATCTTCGAAGGTTTTTGTTGAGTTAGCATAGATCAAGATTAGGACTTGTCACTCCGAGTTTCAGAGAGGTATCTCTGGGCCCTCTTGGTAATACACATCATAAGCTTGCAAGCAAACACTACAAGAAATATGTCAACTAGTGACCTTCTGTCAGGGACACTGGAAGAATTGGTCATAGATCTATGACCATTTGAGACAATTGGTCAAAAGCTGTTCAGGGGGCTCCAAACCCTAAACTATAACGACCATTTTGGTCAGAAAGGTCGTAATTTCCTTACATGAAATGGTCATAAAGCATATAGCACTGGTCTGCTGCCTTATTTCTAGCTGATCATGACCAATATAGATGGTCATAACCTCGTAAATTATGGTGGGTTGCTATGACTAGGCGCCACCTCATCAGTTTTGCCTATGTGTCATGTCCATGTGTCAGTTTTTGCCCCAGGTTGTGAAGCAAGCTATATTTCTGTCATTCCCAAAATTCCCAAAAATATCTCATAAATTCTTTGGGTCATATCTTTGTCAAATATGTACAAAACCTTCCTTGCCTAGTTCAAAAATAATTCTACAATATTCATTTTCCTATTTTGTTCAAAAAAAAATACTTCGTGAAGGAAGTGCTACTTATATATTCTTGATTTCCCTCAAAAATTTTGGGCACTCTTTCCTATCGAAATCATTGCCGCATGATAAAATTCAGGTCCATTTGCCCAGTAAATCTTCCTCAGCAAATTTCCAAAGTTTTTGTCCACCTAGAAGCATTGTGAAGGAAGTACACGATAGGAATATCGTTATGAGTTTAATTTTTGCCACATATTCTATATGCCAAAGTCATAACTCTACACAAAAGATTACCTCTATCTAACAATACATGTGAGCTCATCATCGAATCTTTGTTCCTGGTAATATTTTTAGTTTGTGAAGCAACTACATTTTATATTGCTTTATAATTGCTGAAAATATTCCAGGACATTACCCTGACTATAGAAACCCCCTACACCGAATTTCAGCATAATCCAATCATCTATGTAAGCCCAGCTTCAATTTCTATTTTCTGTCCAAATTGGCACATTGCAAAGGAAGTGCTATCTAGACACCTCCTAGTGTCCTCAAACTTTTTGTGCCATCTTACATATAAAACTCATTGCCACATTCCAATATTCAGCACCATTTTCCTATTAAATCTTCCGCAGCAAATTTATAAAGTTTCTATCTAGAGAGAAGCTTTGTGAAGGATGTACAAGCTAGGATTATCCAAATGGTATAAAACTTTTATAGTGCTTTAATATGCCCAAATTACCATACTCCACAAAATTTCAGCTCAATCCACTTATCCATTTGAGCCCAGATTCAACATCCATATTTCTGCTCGATGTGGTACTTTACAAAGCAAGTACCATCCAAACTCCTCCATTTGAGCTGAAAATTTGCCAAGACAGTCTCCCTAGTAGATGATCATCCTCAGCCAAAACTCAGGCCCATTAGCCTAGTGAATTTCCCGTACCGCTTATCAAACATTTGGCTACTAATTCATGTTTGAGCATAGTTCGGTCTCCTCGTGAGATTCTTTTGTTGTTATTTTCTTCCTAGCATATACCTGAGGAGTGCCCAACCTACTAGACATGCCTAGGCTACCCAGAACGCATGGCAATGCCACGGTCAGGCAGTGACCACGCGGTGGGCATGCGAGTCTACGCGCTTTGGAGTTGGGGCACTAGGCCACCGTCCAAACCACAACGTATCACCACCAAACCATGTATTTATGATTAAATAGATACTTAGTAACTAGAAACGATTTTTGGAAAACATAATGAGCAAACTATGAGGCAGCTGCAGTTCAAATTTGACCCTGTTCCTACTTAATCGGCAAAAACTTGTCTTTTTCACCAGAGGTGGATCGAAACTTTTGACACCCAACCATTTGGTCAATTGTGCATTCAATCTAGCCTAGTATTTTAGAAAATTTATTTGGTCCAAATTTGCAACAAATATATGGTAGGTCCTTCAAATAAAAACTCATTTCGGGCACTCAGAAAATGGAAAATGAATTTTCCGTGCAAATAAAATGAAAACTTCCTTAGGAACATTGTTTGGAATTCCAATATGCACCCTTGTGCTCAATATGAGATCATTTGAACAAACTATGCCATGAATGTGGCCACAAGATTGATCATTTGGCTTGAAAGCCATGATCTTCACGCATGATAGCTCATTTCTAAGAACACTTCTTTAAATTAATTTCCGTATTACAACTTTATTATTTTACCTGGAAACTAGGTCACATATAATGACACAATGCGAAGGTTTTCCAATTTTTTGATTCTTTTTCAATTTTTTATGCCCGTTTCAAAATGCGATCAAAACGGCGGGCTTGGCCGTTCCTAGCTAGTTGTTGAATCTTGGAAAACTTTTGATGTTTCTCTGATTAAATAGATACTTACGTAGACATGATTTTTGGAAAAAAATAAAGAGCAAACTATAAGGTAGCTGCAGTTCAAATTTGACCCGGTTCCTCTTAAATCGGCGGGAATTTGTCTTTTTCGCGAGAGGTGGATCAAAACTTTTGACACACAACCATTTTGTCAACTGTGCATTAAATATGGCCTAGTATTTTAGAAAATTGATTTGGTCCAATTTTGCAACAAATATATGGTAGGTCATTCACACCAAAAACTCATTTCGGGCACTCGGAAAATGGAAAATGAATTTTCCGTGCAAAGAAAATGAAAACTCCCTTAGGCAACATTGTTCGGAATTCCAAGATGCACCCTTGTGCACAATATGAGATCATTTGAACAAACTATGACATGAATGTGGCCATAAGATTGATCATTTGGCTTGAAAGACATGAATCTTCAAGCATGATAGCTCATTTCTGAGAACAGTTTTTAAATTAATTGTCGTATTGCAACTTTATTATTTTTCCTGGAAACTTGGTCACATATAACGACACAATGTGAAGGTTTTCCATTCTTTTATTTTTTTTGAATTTTTTATTCTCGTTTCAAAATGCGATCAAAACGGCGGGCTTGACCGTTCCTAGCTAGTGGTTGAATCTTGGAAAACTTTTGATGTTTCTCTGATTAAATAGATACTTATGTACCTAGAAATGATTTTTGGAAAAAATAAAGAGGAAATTATGAGGCAGATGCAGTTCAAGTTTGACCCGGTTCCTATTAAATCAGCGGGAATTTGTCTTTTTCACTAGAGGTGGATCAAAACTTTTGACACACAACCATTTTGTAAATTGTGCATTAAATATGGCCTAGTATTTTAGAAAATTGATTTGGTCCAAATTTGCAACAAATATATGGTAGGTCCTTCACACAAAAAACTCATTTCGGGCACTCGGAAAATGGAGAATGAATTTTCCATGCAAAGAAAATGAAAACTTCCTTAGGAACATTGTTTGGACTTCCAAGATGCACCCTTGTGCACAATATGAGATCATTTGAACAAACTATGCCATGAATGTGGCCACAAGATTGATCATTTGGCTTGAAAGCCATGGTCTTCACGCATGATAGCTCATTTCTGAGAACACTTTTTTAAATTAATTTCCGTATTACAACTTTATTATTTTTCCTGGAAACTTGGTCACATATAATGACAATGCGAAGGTTTTCCAATCTTTTGATTCTTTTTCAATTTTTTATGCCCGCTTCAAAATGCGATCAAAACGGTGGGCTTGACCGTTCCTAGCCAGTTGTTGAATCTTGGAAAACTTTTGATGTTTCTCTGATTAAATAGATACTTTTGTAGACATGATTTTTGGAAAAAATAAAGAGCAAACTATAAGGCAGCTGCAGTTCAAATTTGAATCGGTTCCTATTAAATCGGCAGGAATTTGTCTTTTTCACCAGAGGTGGATCAAAACTTTTGACACCCAACCATTTTGTCAATTTTGCATTAAATATGGCCTAGTATTTTAGAAAATTGATTTGGTCCAATTTTGCAACAAATATATGGTAGGTTCTTCACAAAAAAAACTCATTTCGGGCACTCGAAAAATGGAAAATGAATTTTTTGTGCAAAGAAAATGAAAACTCCCTTAGGCAACATTGTTTGGAATTCGAAGATGCACCCTTGTGCACAATATGAGATCATTTGAACAAACTATGACATGAATGTGGCCATAAGATTGATCATTAGGATTGAAAGCCATGAATCTTCAAGCATGATATCTCATTTCTAAGAACACTTTTTAAAATTAATTGTCATATTACAACTTTATTATTTTTCCTGGAAACTTGGTCACGTATAACGACACAATGCGAAGGTTTTCCATTTTTTATTTTTGAATTTTTTATTCCCGTTTCAAAATGCAATCAAAACGGTGGGCTTGACCGTTCCTAGCTAGTGGTTGAATCTTGGAAAACTTTTGATGTTTCTCTGATTAAATAGATACTTATGTACCTAGAAATGATTTTTGGAAAAAATAAAGAGAAAATTATGAGGCAGCTGCAGTTCAAATTTGACCGGGTTCCTATTAAATCGGCGGGAATTTGTCTTTTTCGCGAGAGGTGGATCAAAACTTTTGACACACAACCATTTTGTCAACTATGCATTAAATATGGCCTAGTATTTTAGAAAATTGATTTGGTCCAATTTTGCAACAAATATATGGTAGGTCATTCACACCAAAAACTCATTTCGGGCACTCGGAAAATGGAAAATGAATTTTCCGTGCAAAGAAAATGAGAACTCCCTTAGGCAACATTGTTCGGAATTCCAAGATGCACCCTTGTGCACAATATGGGATCATTTGAACAAACTATGACATGAATGTGGCCATAAGATTGATCATTTGGCTTGAAAGACATGAATCTTCAAGCATGATAGCTCATTTCTGAGAACACTTTTTAAATTAATTGTCGTATTGCAACTTTATTATTTTTCCTGGAAACTTGGTCACATATAACGACACAATGTGAAGGTTTTCCATTCTTTTATTTTTTTTTTGAATTTTTTATTCCTGTTTCAAAATGCGATCAAAATGGCGGGCTTGACCGTTCCTAGCTAGTGGTTGAATCTTGAAAAACTTTTGATGTTTCTCTGATTAAATAGATACTTATGTACCTAGAAATGATTTTTGGAAAAAATAAAGAGCAAATTATGAGGCAACTATAGTTCAACTTTCACCCGGTTCCTATTAAATCGGCGGGAATTTGTCTTTTTCACCAGGGGTGGATCAAAACTTTTGACACACAACCATTTTGTAAATTATGCATTAAATATGGCCTTGTATTTTAGAAAATGATTCGGTCCAAATTTGCAACATATATATGGTAGGTCCTTCACACAAAAAACTCATTTCGGGCACCCGGAAAATGGAAAATGAATTTTCCATGCAAAGAAAATGAAAACTTCCTTAGGAACATTGTTTGGAATTCCAAGATGCACCCTTGTGCACAATATGAGATAATTTGAACAAACTATGACATGAATGTGGCCATAAGATTGATCATTAGGCTTGAAAGCCTTGAATCTTCAAGCATGATAGCTCATTTCTAAGAACACTTTTTTAAATTAATTGTCATATTACAACTTTATTATTTTTCCTGGAAACTTGGTCACATATAACGATACAATGCGATGGTTTTCCACTTTTTTTTGAATTTTTTATTCCCGTTTCAAAATGCAATCAAAACGGCGGGCTTGACCGTTCCTAGCTAGTGGTTGAATCTTGGAAAACTATTATTGTTTCTTTGATTAAATAGATACTTATGTACATAGAAATGATTTTTGCAAAAAATAAAGAGCAAATTATTAGGCAGCTGCAGTTCAAATTTGACCCGGTTCCTATTAAATCGGTGGTAATTTGTCTTTTTCACCAGAGGTGGATCAAAACTTTTGACACACAACCATATTCTAAATTGTGCATTAAATATGGCCTAGTATTTTAGAAAATGATTTGGTCCAAATTTGCAACAAATATATGGTAGGTCCTTCACACAAAAAACTCATTTCGGGCACTCGGAAAATGGAAAATGAATTTTCTGTGCAAATAAAATGAAAACTTCCTTAGGAACATTGTTTGGAATTCCAAGATGCACCCTTGTGCTCAATATGAGATCATTTGAACAAACTATGCCATGAATGTGGCCACAAGATTGATCATTTGGCTTGAAAGCCATGATCTTCACGCATGATAGCTCATTTCTGAGAACACTTCTTTAAATTAATTTCCGTATTACAACTTTATTATTTCTCCTGGAAACTTGGTCACATATAATGACACAATGCGAAGGTTTTCCAATTTTTTGATTCTTTTTCAATTTTTTATGCCCGTTTCAAAATGCGATCAAAATGGCGGGCTTGACCGTTCCTAGCTAGTTGTTGAATCTTGGAAAACTTTTGATGTTTCTCTAATTAAATAGATACTTATGTAGACATGATTTTTAGAAAAAAATAAAGAGCAAACTATAAGGTAGCTACAGTTCAAATTTGACCCGGTTCCTCTTAAATCGGCGGGAATTTGTCTTTTTCGCGAGAGGTGGATCAAAACTTTTGACACACAACCATTTTGTCAACTGTGCATTAAATATGGCCTAGTATTTTAGAAAATTGATTTGGTCCAATTTTGCAACAAATATATGGTAGGTCATTCACACCAAAAACTCATTTCGGGCACTCGGAAAATGGAAAATGAATTTTCCGTGCAAAGAAAATGAAAACTCCCTTAGGCAACATTGTTCGGAATTCCAAGATGCACCCTTGTGCACAATATGGGATCATTTGAACAAACTATGACATGAATGTGGCCATAAGATTGATCATTTGGCTTGAAAGACATGAATCTTCAAGCATGATAGCTCATTTCTAAGAACACTTTTTAAATTAATTGTCGTATTGCAACTTTATTATTTTTCCTGGAAACTTGGTCACATATAACGACACAATGTGAAGGTTTTCCATTCTTTTATTTTTTTTGAATTTTTTATTCTCGTTTCAAAATGCGATCAAAACGGCGGGCTTGACCGTTCCTAGCTAGTGGTTGAATCTTGGAAAACTTTTGATGTTTCTCTGATTAAATAGATACTTATGTACCTAGAAATTATTTTTGGAAAAAATAAAGAGCAAATTATGAGGCAACTGTAGTTCAACTTTCACCCAGTTCCTATTAAATCGGCGGGAATTTGTCTTTTTCACCAGAGGTGGATCAAAACTTTTGACACACAACAATTTTGTAAATTGTGCATTAAATATGGCCTAGTATTTTAGAAAATTGATTTGGTCCAAATTTGCAACAAATATATGGTAGGTCCTTCACACAAAAAACTCATTTCGGGCACTCGGAAAATGCAAAATGAATTTTCCATGCAAAGAAAATGAAAACTTCCTTAGGAACATTGTTTGGAATTCCAAGATGCACCCTTGTGCACAATATGAGATCATTTGAACAAACTATGCCATGAATGTGGCCACAAGATTGATCATTTGGCTTGAAAGCCATGGTCTTCACGCATGATAGCTCATTTCTGAGAACACTTTTTTAAATTAATTTCCGTATCACAACTTTATAGTTTTTCCTGGAAACTTGGTCACATATAATGACAATGCGAAGGTTTTCCAAGCTTTTGATTCTTTTTCAATTTTTTATGCCCGTTTCAAAATGCGATCAAAATGGCGGGCTTGACCGTTCCTAGCTAGTTGTTGAATCTTGGAAAACTTTTAATGTTTCTCTGATTAAATAGATACTTTTGTAGACATGATTTTTGGAAAAAATAAAGAGCAAACTATAAGGCAGCTGCAGTTCAAATTTGAATCGGTTCCTATTAAATAGGCAGGAATTTGTCTTTTTCACCAGAGGTGGATCAAAACTTTTGACACCCAACCATTTTGTCAATTTTGCATTAAATATGGCCTAGTATTTTAGAAAATTGATTTGGTCCAATTTTGCAACAAATATATGGTAGGTCCTTCACAAAAAAACTTATTTCGGGCACTCGAAAAATGGAAAATGAATTTTTTGTGCAAAGAAAATGAAAACTCCCTTAGGCAACATTGTTTGGATTTCGAAGATGCACCCTTGTGCACAATATGAGATCAGTTGAACAAACTATGACATGAATGTGGCCATAAGATTGATCATTAGGCTTGAAAGCCATGAATCTTCAAGCATGATATCTCATTTCTAAGAACACTTTTTTAAATTAATTGTCATATTAGAACTTTATTATTTTTCCTGGAAACTTGGTCACGTATAACGACACAATGCGAAGGTTTTCCATTTTTTTTATTTTTGAATTTTTTATTCCCGTTTCAAAATGCAATCAAAACGGCGGGCTTGACCGTTCCTAGCTAGTGGTTGAATTTTGGAAAACTTTTGATGTTTCTCTGATTAAATAGATACTTATGTACCTAGAAATGATTTTTGGAAAAAATAAAGAGAAAATTATGAGGCAGCTGCAGTTCAAATTTGACCGGGTTCCTATTAAATCGGTGGGAATTTGTCTTTTTCGCCAGAGGTGGATCAAAACTTTTGACACCCAACCATTTTTTCAACTGTGCATTTAATATGGCCTAGTATTTTAGAAAATTGATTTGGTCCAATTTTGCAACAAATATATGGTAGGTCATTCACACAAAAAACTCATTTCGGGCACTCGGAAAATGGAAAATAAATTTTCCGTGCAAAGAAAATGAAAACTCCCTTAGGCAACATTGTTCGGAATTCGAAGATGCACCCTTGTGCACAATATGAGATCATTTGAACAAACTATGCCATGAATGTGGCCATAAGATTGATCATTTGGCTTGAAAGACACGAATCTTCAAGCATGATAGCTCATTTCTGAGAACACTTTTTTAAATTAGTTGTCATATTACAACTTTATTATTTTTCCTGGAAACTTGGTCACATATAATGACAAAATGCGAAGGTTTTCCAATTTTTTATTTATTTTTGAATTTTTTATTCCTGTTTCAAAATGTGATAAAAACGGCGGGCTTGACCGTTCTTAGCTAGTGGTTGAATCTTGGAAAATTTTTGATGTTTCTCTGATTAAATAGATACTTATGTTCCTAGAAATGATTTTTGGAAAAAATAAAGAGAAAATTATGAGGCAGCTGCCGTTCAAATTTGACCGGGTTCCTATTAAATCGGCGGGAATTTGTCTTTTTCGCGGGAGGTGGATCAAAACTTTTGACACACAACCATTTTGTCAACTGTGCATTAAATATGGCCTAGTATTTTAGAAAATTGATTTGGTCCAATTTTGCAACAAATATATGGTAAGTCATTCACACCAAAAACTCATTTCGGGCACTCGGAAAATGGAAAATGAATTTTCCGTGCAAAGAAAACGAAAACTTCCTTAGGCAACATTGTTCGGAATTCCAAGATGCACCCTTGTGCACTATATGAGATCATTTGAACAAACTATGACATGAATGTGGCCATAAGATTGATCATTTGGCTTGAAAGACATGAATCTTCAAGCATGATAGCTCATTTCTGAGAACACTTTTTAAATTAATGGTCGTATTGCAACTTTATTATTTTTCCTGGAAACTTGGTCACATATAACGACACAATGTGAAGGTCTTCCATTCTTTTATTTTTTTGAATTTTTTATTCTCGTTTCAAAATGCGATCAAAACGGCGGGCTTGACCATTCCTAGCTAGTGGTTGAATCTTGGAAAACTTTTGATGTTTCTCTGATTAAATAGATACTTATGTACCTAGAAATGATTTTTGGAAAAAATAAAGGGCAAATTATGAGGCAGATGCAGTTCAAGTTTAACCCGGTTCCTATTAAATCGGCGGGAATTTGTCTTTTTCACCAGAGGTGGATCAAAACTTTTGACACACAACCATTTTGTAAATTTTGCATTAAATATGGCCTAGTATTTTAGAAGATTGATTTGGTCCAAATTTGCAACAAATATATGGTAGGTCCTTCACACAAAAAACTCATTTCGGGCACTCAGAAAATGGAAAATGAATTTTCCATGCAAAGAAAATGAAAACTTCCTTAGGAACATTGTTTGGAATTCCAAGATGCACCCTTGTGCACAATATGAGATCATTTGAACAAACTATCCCATGAATGTGGCCACAAGATTAATAATTTGGCTTGAAAGCCATGGTCTTCACGCATGATAGCTCATTTCTGAGAACACTTTTTAAAATTAATTTCCGTATTACAACTTTATTATTTTTCCTGGAAACTTGGTCACATATAATGACAATGCGAAGGTTTTCCAATCTTTTGATTCTTTTTCAATTTTTTATGCCCGTTTCAAAATGCGATCAAAACGGCGGGCTTGACCGTTCCTAGCTAGTTGTTGAATCTTGGAAAACTTTTGATGTTTCTCTGATTAAATAGATACTTTTGTAGACATGATTTTTGGAAAAAATAAAGAGCAAACTATAAGGCAGCTGCAGTTCAAATTTGAATCGGTTCCTATTAAATCGGCAAGAATTTGTCTTTTTCACCAGAGGTGGATCAAAACTTTTGACACCCAACCATTTTGTCAATTTTGCATTAAATATGGCCTAGTATTTTAGAAATTTGATTTGGTGCAATTTTGCAACAAATATATGGTAGGTCCTTCACAAAAAAACTCATTTCGGGCACTCGAAAAATAGAAAATGAATTTTTTGTGCAAAGAAAATGAAAACTCCCTTAGGCAACATCGTTTGGATTTCGAAGATGCACCCTTGTGCACAATATGAGATCATTTGAACAAACTATGACATGAATGTGGCCATAAGATTGATCATTAAGCTTGAAAGCCATGAATCTTCAAGCATGATATCTCATTTCTAAGAACACTTTTTTAAATTAATTGTCATATTAGAACTTTATTATTTTTCCTGGAAACTTGGTCACGTATAACGACACAATGCGAAGGTTTTCCATTTTTTATTTTTTATTTTTGAATTTTTTATTCCCGTTTCAAAATGCAATCAAAACGGCGGGCTTGACCGTTCCTAGCTAGTGGTTGAATCTTGGAAAACTTTTGATGTTTCGCGGATTAAATAGATACTTATGTACCTAGAAATGATTTTTGGAAAAAATAAAGAGAAAATTATGAGGCAACTGCAGTTCAAATTTGACCGGGTTCCTATTAAATCGGCGGGAATTTGTCTTTTTCGCCAGAGGTGGATCAAAACTTTTGACACCCAACCATTTTGTCAACTATGCATTAAATATGGCCTAGTATTTTAGAAAATTGATTTGGTCCAATTTTGCAACAAATATATGGTAGGTCATTCACACAAAAAACTCATTTCGGGCACTTGGAAAATGGTAAATAAATTTTCCGTGCAAAGAAAATGAAAACTCCCTTAGGCAACATTGTTCGCAATTCGAAGATGCCCCTTGTGCACAATATGAGATCATTTGAACAAACTATGCCATGAATGTGGCCATAAGATTGATCATTTGGCTTGAAAGACACGAATCTTCAAGCATGATAGCTCATTTCTGAGAACACTTTTTTAAATTAATTGTCATATTACAACTTTATTATTTTTCCTGGAAACTTGGTCACATATAATGACAAAATGCGAAGGTTTTCCAATTATTTATTTATTTTTGAATTTTTTATTCCTGTTTCAAAATGCGATCAAAACGGCGGGCTTGACCGTTCTTAGCTAGTGGTTGAATCTTGGAAAATTTTTGATGTTTCTCTAATTAAATAGATACTTATGTTCCTAGAAATGATTTTTGGAAAGAATAAAGAGAAAATTATGAGGCAGCTGCAGTTCAAATTTGACCGGGTTCCTATTAAATCGGCGGGAATTTGTCTTTTTCGCCAGAGGTGGATCAAAACTTTTGACACACAACCATTTTGTCAACTGTGCATTAAATATGGCCTAGTATTTTAGAAAATTGATTTGGTCCAATTTTGCAACAAATATATGGTAGGTCATTCACACCAAAAACTCATTTCGGGCACTCGGAAAATGGAAAATGAATTTTCCGTGCAAAGAAAATGAAAACTCCCTTAGGCAACATTGTTCGTCATTCCAAGATGCACCCTTGTGCACAATATGAGATCATTTGAACAAACTATGCCATGAATGTGGCCATAAGATTGATCATTTGGCTTGAAAGACACGAATCTTCAAGCATGATAGCTCATTTTTGAGAACACTATTTTAAATTAATTGTCGTATTACAACTTTATTATTTTTCCTGGAAACTTGGTCACATATAATGACAAAATCCGAAGGTTTTCCAATTTTTTATTTATTTTTGAATTTTTTATTCCTGTTTCAAAATGCGATCAAAATGGCGGGCTTGACCGTTCCTAGCTAGTGGTTGAATCTTGGAAAACTTTTGATGTTTCTCTGATTAAATAGATACTTATGTACCTAGAAATGATTTTTGGAAAAAATAAAGAGAAAATTATGAGGCAACTGTAGTTCAACTTTCACCCGGTTCCTATTAAATCGGCGGGAATTTGTCTTTTTCACCACAGGTGGATCAAAACTTTTGACACACAACCATTTTGTAAATTGTGCATTAAATATGGCCTTGTATTTTAGAAAATGATTTGGTCCAAATTTGCAACATATATATGGTAGGTCCTTCACACAAAAAACTCATTTCGGGCACCCGGAAAATGGAAAATGAATTTTCCATGCAAAGAAAATGAAAACTTCCTTAGGAACATTGTTTGGAATTCCAAGATGCACCCTTGTGCACAATATGAGATCATTTGAACAAACTATGACATGAATGTGGCCACAAGATTGATCATTAGGCTTGAAAGCCATGAATCTTCAAGCATGATAGCTCATTTCTAAGAACACTTTTTTAAATTAATTGTCATATTACAACTTTATTATTTTTCCTGGAAACTTGGTCACGTATAATGACACAATGCGAAGGTTTTCCAATCTTTTGATTCTTTTTCAATTTTTTATGCCCGTTTCAAAATGCGATCAAAACGGCGGGCTTGACCGTTCCTAGCTAGTTGTTGAATCTTGGAAAACTTTTGATGTTTCTCTGATTAAATAGATACTTATGTAGACATGATTTTTGGAAAAATTAAAGAGCAAACTATAAGGCAGCTGGAGTTCAAATTTGACCTGGTTCCTATTAAATCGGCGGGAATTTGACTTTTTCACCCGAGGTGGATCAAAAATTTTGACACCCAACCATTTTTTCAATTGTGCATTAAATATAGCCTAGTATTTTAGAAAATTGATTTGGTCCAATTTTGCAACAAATATATGGTAGGTCCTTCACAGAAAAACTCATTTCGGGCACTCAGAAAAAGGAAAATGAATTTTCCGTGCAAAGAAAATGAAAACTCCCTTAGGCAACATTGTTTGGAATTCCAAGATGCACTCTTGTGCATAATATGACATCAGTTGAACAAACTATGACATGAATGTGGCCATAAGATTGCTCATTTGGCTTGAAAGCCATGAATCTTCAAGCATGATAGCTCATTTCTGAGAGCACTTTTTTAAATTAATTGTCATATTACAACGACACAATGCGAAGGTTTTCCATTTTTTATTTTTTTTTGAATTTTTTATTCCTGTTTCAAAATGCGATCAAAATGGCGGGCTTGACCGTTCCTAGCTAGTGGTTGAATCTTGGAAAACTTTTGATGTTTCTCTGATTAAATAGATACTTATGTACCTAGAAATGATTTTTGGGAAAAATAAAGAGCAAATTATGAGGCAGCTGCAGTTCAAATTTGACCCGGTTCCTATTAAATCGGCGGGAATTTGTCTTTTTCACCAGAGGTGGATCAAAACTTTTGACACACAACCATTTTTTAAATTGTGCATTTAATATGGCCTAGTATTTTAGAAAATGATTTGGTCCAAATTTGCAACAAATATATGGTAGGTCCTTCACACAAAAAACTCATTTCGGGCACTCGGAAAATGGAAAATGAATTTTCAATGCAAAGAAAATGAAAACTTCCTTAGGAACATTGTTTGGAATTCCAAGATGCACCCTTATGCACAATATGAGATCATTTGAACAAACTATGCCATGAATGTGGCCACAAGATTGATCATTTGGCTTGAAAGCCATGATCTTCACGCATGATAGCTCATTTCTGAGAAAACTTCTTTAAATTAATTTCCGTATTACAAATTTATTATTTTTCCTGGAAACTTGGTCACATATAATGACACAATGCGAAGGTTTTCCAATCTTTTGATTCTTTTTCAATTTTTTATGCCCGTTTCAAAATGCGATCAAAACGGCGGGCTTGACCGTTCCTAGCTAGTTGTTGAATCTTGGAAAACTTTTGATGTTTCTCTGATTAAATAGATACTTATGTAGACATGATTTTTGGAAAAATTAAAGAGCAAACTATAAGGCAGCTGGAGTTCAAATTTGACCTGGTTCCTATTAAATCGGCGGGAATTTGACTTTTTCACCCGAGGTGGATCAAAAATTTTGACACCCAACCATTTTTTCAATTGTGCATTAAATATGGCCTAGTATTTTAGGAAATTGATTTGGTCCAATTTTGCAACAAATATATGGTAGGTCCTTCACAAAAAAACTCATTTCGGGCACTCGGAAAAAGGAAAATGAATTTTCCGTGCAAAGAAAATGAAAACTCCCTTAGGCAACATTGTTTGGAATTCCAAGATGCACTCTAGTGCATAATATGATATCATTTGAACAAACTATGACATGAATGTGGCCATAAGATTGCTCATTTGGCTTGAAAGCCATGAATCTTCAAGCATGATAGCTCATTTCTGAGAGCACTTTTTTAAATTAATTGTCATATTACAACGACACAATGCGAAGGTTTTCCATTTTTTTATTTTTTTTGAATTTTTTATTCCTGTTTCAAAATGCGATCAAAACGGCGGGCTTGACCGTTCCTAGCTAGTGGTTGAATCTTGGAAAACTTTTGATGTTTCTCTGATTAAATAGATACTTATGTACCTAGAAATGATTTTTGGAAAAAATAAAGAGAAAATTATGAGGCAGCTGCAGTTCAAATTTGACCGAGTTCCTATAAAGTCGGCGGGAATTTGTCTTTTTCGCCAGAGGTGGATCAAAACTTTTGACACCCAACAATTTTGTCAATTGTGCATTAAATATGGCCTAGTATTTTAGAAAATTGATTTGGTCCAATTTTGCATCAAATATATGGTAGGTCATTCACACAAAAAACTCATTTCGGGCACTCGGAAAATGGCAAATAAATTTTCCATGCAGAGAAAATGAAAACTGCCTTAAGCCACATTGTTCGGAATTCTAAGATGCACCCTTGTGCACAATATGAGATCATTTGAACAAACTATGCCATGAATGTGGCCATAAGATTGATCATTTGGCTTGAAAGACATGAATCTTCAAGCATGATAGCTCATTTCTGAGAACACTTTTTTAAATTAATTGTCGCATTACAAATTAATTATTTTTCCTGGAAACTTGGTCACATATAATGATACAATGCGAAGGTTTTCCAATTTTTTATTTATTTTTGAATTATTTATTCCTGTTTCAAAATGCGATCAAAACGGCGGGCTTGACCGTTCCTAGATAGTGGTTGAATCTTGGAAAACTTTTGATGTTTCTCTGATTAAATAGATACTTATGTACCTAGAAATGATTTTTGGAAAAAATAAAGAGCAAATTAAGAGGCAGCTGCAGTTCAAATTTGACCCGGTTCCTATTAAATCGGCGGGAATTTATCTTTTTCACCAGAGGTGGATCAAAACTTTTGACACACAACCATTTTGTAAATTGTGCATTAAATATGGCCTAGTATTTTAGAAAATTGATTTGGTCCAAATTTGCAACAAATATATGGTAGGTCCTTCACCCAAAAAACTCATTTCGGGCACTCGGAAAATGGAAAATGAATTTTCCATGCAAAGAAAATGAAAACTTCCTTAGGAACATTGTTTGGAATTCCAAGATGCACCATTGTGCACAATATGAGATCATTTGAACAAACTATGCCATGAATGTGGCCACAAGATTGATCATTTGGCTTGAAAGCCATGATCGTCACGCATGATAGCTCATTTCTGAGAACACTTCTTTAAATTAATTTCCGTATTACAACTTTATTATTTTTCCTGGAAACTTGGTCACATATAATGACACAATGTGAAGGTTTTCCAATCTTTTGATTCTTTTTCAAATTTTTATGCCCGTTTCAAAATGCGATCAAAACGGCGGGCTTGACCGTTCTTAGCTAGTGGTTGAATCTTGGAAATTTTTTGATGTTTCTCTGATTAAATAGATACTTATGTTCCTAGAAATGATTTTTGGAAAAAATAAAGAGAAAATTATGAGGCAGCTGCCGTTCAAATTTGACCGGGTTCCTATTAAATCGGCGGGAATTTGTCTTTTTCGTGAGAGGTGGATCAAAACTTTTGACACACAACCATTTTGTCAACTGTGCATTAAATATGGCCTAGTATTTTAGAAAATTGATTTGGTCCAATTTTGCAACAAATATATGGTAGGTCATTCACACCAAAAACTCATTTCGGGCACTCGGAAAATGGAAAATGAATTTTCCGTGCAAAGAAAATGAAAACTCCCTTAGGGAACGTTGTTCGGAATTCCAAGATGCACCCTTGTGCACAATATGGGATCATTTGAACAAACTATGACATGAATGTGGCCATAAGATTGATCATTTGGCTTGAAAGACATGAATCTTCAAGCATGATAGCTCATTTCTGAGAACACTTTTTAAATTAATTGTCGTATTGCAACTTTATTATTTTTCCTGGAAACTTGGTCACATATAACGACACAATGTGAAGGTTTTCCATTCTTTTATTTTTTTTTTTGAATTTTTTATTCTCGTTTCAAAATGCGATCAAAACGGCGGGCTTGACCGTTCCTAGCTAGTGGTTGAATCTTGGAAAACTTTTGATGTTTCTCTGATTAAATAGATACTTATGTACCTAGAAATGATTTTTGGAAAAAATAAAGAGCAAATTATGAGGCAACTGTAGTTCAACTTTCACCCAGTTCCTATTAAATCGGCGGGAATTTGTCTTTTTCACCAGAGGTGGATCAAAACTTTTGACACACAACCATTTTGTAAATTATGAATTAAATATGGCCTTGTATTTTAGAAAATGATTCGGTCCAAATTTGCAACATATATATGGTAGGTCCTTCACACAAAAAACTCATTTCGGGCACCCGGAAAATGGAAAATGAATTTTCCATGCAAAGAAAATGAAAACTTCCTTAGGAACATTGTTTGGAAATCCAAGATGCACCCTTGTGCACAATATGAGATCATTTGAACAAACTATGACATGAATGTGGCCATAAGATTGATCATTGGGCTTGAAAGCCATGAATCTTCAAGCATGATAGCTCATTTCTGAGAACACTTTTTAAATTAATTGTCGTACAGCAACTTTATTATTTTTCCTGGAAACTTGGTCACGTATAACGACACAATGCGAAGGTTTTCCATTTTTTATTTTTTTTTGAATTTTTTATTCCCGTTTCAAAATGCAATCAAAACGGCGGGCTTGACCGTTCCTAGCTAGTGGTTGAATCTTGGAACACTTTTGATGTTTCGCTGATTAAATAGATACTTATGTACCTAGAAATGATTTTTGGAAAAAATAAAGAGAAAATTATGAGGCAGCTGCAGTTCAAATTTGACCGGGTTCCTATTAAGTCGGCGGGAATTTGTCTTTTTCGCCAGAGGTGGATCAAAACTTTTGACACCCAACCATTTTGTCAATTGTGCATTAAATATGGCCTAGTATTTTAGAAAATTGATTTGGTCCAATTTTGCAACAAATATATGGTAGGTCCTTCACAGAAAAACTCATTTCGGGCACTCGGAAAATGGAAAATGAATTTTTCGTGCAAAGAAAATGAAAACTCCCTTAGGCAACATTGTTTGGAATTCCAAGATGCACCCTTGTGCACAATATGAGATTATTTGAACAAACTATGACATCAATGTGGCCATAAGATTGATCATTTGGCTTGAAAGCCATGAATCTTCAAGCATGATAGCTCATTTCTGAGAACACTTTCTAAATTAATTGTCGTATTGCAACTTTATTATTTTTCCTGGAAACTTGGTCACGTATAACGACACAATGCGAAGGTTTTCCATTTTTTATTTTTTTTTTGAATTTTTTATTCCCGTTTCAAAATGCAATCAAAACGGTGGGCTTGACCGTTCCTAGCTAGTGGTTGAATCTTGGAAAACTTTTGATGTTTCTCTGATTAAATAGATACTTATGTACCTAGAAATGATTTTTGGAAAAAATAAAGAGAAAATTATGAGGCAGCTGCAGTTCAAATTTGACCGGGTTCCTATTAAGTCGGCGGGAATTTGTCTTTTTCGCCAGAGGTGGATCAAAACTTTTGACACCCAACCATTTTGTCAATTGTGCATTAAATATGGCCTAGTATTTTAAAAAATTGATTTGGTCCAATTTTGCAACAAATATATGGTAGGTCATTCACACAAAAAACTCATTTCGGGCACTCGAAAAATGGAAAATAAATTTTCCATGCAAAGAAAATGAAAACTCCCTTAGGCAACATTGTTCGGAATTCCAAGATGCACCCTTGTGCACAATATGAGATCATTTGAACAAACTATGCCATGAATGTGGCCATAAGATTGATCATTTGGCTTGAAAGACACGAATCTTCAAGCATGATAGCTCATTTCTGAGAACACTTTTTTAAATTAATTGTCGTATTACAACTTTATTATTTTGCATGGAAACTTGGTCACATATAATGACACAATGCGAAGGTTTTCCAATTTTTTATTTATTTTTGAATTATTTATTCCTGTTTCAAAATGCGATCAAAATGGCGGGCTTGACCGTTCCTAGATAGTGGTTGAATCTTGGAAAACTTTTGATGTTTCTCTGATTAAATAGATACTTATGTACCTAGAAATGATTTTTGGAAAAAATAAAGAGCAAATTATGAGGCAGCTGCAGTTCAAATTTGACCCGGTTCCTATTAAATGGGCGGGAATTTGTCTTTTTCACCAGAGGTGGATCAAAACTTTTGACACACAACCATTTTGTAAATTGTGCATTAAATATGGCCTAGTATTTTAGAAAATTGATTTGGTCCAAATTTGCAACAAATATATGGTAGGTCCTTCACACAAAAAACTCATTTCGGGCACTCGGAAAATGGAAAATGAAATTTCCATGGAAAGAAAATGAAAACTTCCTTAGGAACATTGTTTGGAATTCCAAGATGCACCATTGTGCACAATATGAGATCATTTGAACAAACTATGCCATGAATGTGGCCACAAGATTGATCATTTGGCTTGAAAGCCATGATCGTCACGCATGATAGCTGATTTCTTGGAACACTTCTTTAAATTAATTTCCGTATTACAACTTTATTATTTTTCCTGGAAACTTGGTCACATCTAATGACACAATGCGAAGGTTTTCCAATCTTTTGATTCTTTTTCAATTTTTTATGCCCGTTTCAAAATGCGATCAAAACGGCGGGCTTGACCGTTCCTAGCTAGTTGTTGAATCTTGGAAAACTTTTGATGTTTCTCTGATTAAATAGATACTTATGTAGACATGATTTTTGGAAAAAATAAAGAGCAAACTATAAGGCAGCTGCAGTTCAAATTTGACCCGGATCCTATTAAATCGGCGGGAATTTGACTTTTTCACCAGAGGTGGATCAAAACTTTTCACACCCAACCATTTTGTCAATTGTGCATTGAATATGGCCTAGTATTTTAGAAAATTGATTTTTTCCAATTTTGCAACAAATATATGGTAGGTCCTTCACAGAAAAACTCATTTCGGGCACTCGGAAAATGGAAAATGAATTTTCCGTGCAAAGAAAATGAAAACTCCCTTAGGCAACATTGTTTGGAATTCCAAGATGCACCCTTGTGCACAATATGAGATTATTTGAACAAACTATGACATGAATGTGGCCATAAGATTGATCATTTGGCTTGAAAGCAATGAATCTTCAAGCATGATAGCTCATTTCTGAGAACACTTTTTTAAATTAATTGTCATATTACAACTTTATTATTTTTCCTGGAAACATGGTCACGTATAACGACACAATGGGAAGGTTTTCCATTTTTTATTTTTTTGAATCTTTTATTCCCGTTTCAAAATGCAATCAAAACGGTGGGCTTGAACGTTCCTAGCTAGTGGTTGAATCTTGGAAATTTTTTGATGTTTCTCTGATTAAATAGATACTTATGTACCTAGAAATGATTTTTGGAAAAAATAAAGAGAAAATTATGAGGCAGCTGCAGTTCAAATTTGACTAGGTTCCTATTAAATCAGCGGGAATATGTCTTTTTCGCCAGAGGTGGATCAAAACTTTTGACACCCAACCATTTTGTCAATTGTGCATTAAATATGGCCTAGTAATTTAGAAAATTGATTTGGTCCAATTTTGCAACAAATATATGGTAGGTCATTCACACAAAAAACTCATTTCGGGCACTCGGAAAATGGAAAATAAATTTTCCGTGCAAAGAAAATGAAAACTCCCTTAGGCAACATTGTTCGGAATTCCAAGATGCACCCTTGTGCACAATATGAGATCATTTGAACAAACTATGCCATGAATGTGGCCATAAGATTGATCATTTGGCTTGAAAGACACGAATCTTCAAGCATGATAGCTCATTTCTGAGAACACTTTTTTAAATTAATTGTCGTATTACAACTTTATTATTTTTCATGGAAACTTGGTCACATATAACGACACAATGCGAAGGTTTTCCAATTTTTTATTTATTTTTGAATTATTTATTCCTGTTTCAAAATGCGATCAAAACGGCGGGCTTGACCGTTCCTAGCTAGTGGTTGAATCTTGGAACACTTTTGATGTTTCTCTGATTAAATAGATCCTTATGTACCTAGAAATGATTTTTGGAAAAAATAAAGAGAAAATTATGAGGCAGCTTCAGTTCAAATTTGACCGGGTTCCTATTAAGTCGGCGGGAATTTGTCTTTTTCGCCAGAGGTGGATCAAAACTTTTGACACCCAACCATTTTGTCAATTGTGCATTAAATATGGCCTAGTATTTTAGAAAATTGATTTGGTCCAATTTTGCAACAAATATATGGTAGGTCCGTCACAGAAAAACTCATTTCGGGCACTCGGAAAATGGAAAATGAATTATTCGTGCAAAGAAAATGAAAACTCCCTTAGGCAACATTGTTTGGAATTCCAAGATGCACCCTTGTGCACAATATGAGATTATTTGAACAAACTATGACATCAATGTGGCCATAAGATTGATCATTTGGCTTGAAAGCCATGAATCTTCAAGCATGATAGCTCATTTCTGAGAACACTTTCTAAATTAATTGTCGTATTGCAACTTTATTATTTTTCCTGGAAACTTGGTCACGTATAACGACACAATGCGAAGGTTTTCCATTTTTAATTTTTTTTTGAATTTTTTATTCCCGTTTCAAAATGCAATCAAAACGGCGGGCTTGACCGTTCCTAGCTAGTGGTTGAATCTTGGAAAACTTTTGATGTTTCTCTGATTAAATAGATACTTATGTACCTAGAAATGATTTTTGGAAAAAATAAAGAGAAAATTATGAGGCAGCTGCAGTTCAAATTTGACCGGGTTCCTATTAAGTCGGCGGGAATTTGTCTTTTTCACCAGAGGTGGATCAAAACTTTTGACACCCAACCATTTTGTCAATTGTGCATTAAATATGGCCTAGTATTTTAGAAAATTGATTTGGTCCAATTTTGCAACAAATATATGGTAGGTCATTCACACAAAAAACTCATTTCGGGCACTCGAAAAATGGAAAATAAATTTTCCATGCAAAGAAAATGAAAACTCCCTTAGGCAACATTGTTCGGAATTCCAAGATGCACCCTTGTGCACAATATGAGATCATTTGAACAAACTATGCCATGAATGTGGCCATAAGATTGATCATTTGGCTTGAAAGACACGAATCTTCAAGCATGATAGCTCATTTCTGAGAACACTTTTTTAAATTAATTGTCATATTACAACTTTATTATTTTTCATGGAAACTTGGTCACATATAATGACACAATGCGAAGGTTTTCCAATTTTTTATTTATTTTTGAATTATTTATTCCTGTTTCAAAATGCGATCAAAATGGCGGGCTTGACCGTTCCTAGATAGTGGTTGAATCTTGGAAAACTTTTGATGTTTCTCTGATTAAATAGATACTTATGTACCTAGAAATGATTTTTGGAAAAATAAAGAGCAAATTATGAGGCAGCTGCAGTTCAAATTTGACCCGGTTCCTATTAAATGGGCGGGAATTTGTCTTTTTCACCAGAGGTGGATCAAAACTTTTGACACACAACCATTTTGTAAATTGTGCATTAAATATGGCCTAGTATTTTAGAAAATTGATTTGGTCCAAATTTGCAACAAATATATGGTAGGTCCTTCACACAAAAAACTCATTTCGGGCACTCAGAAAATGGAAAATGAACTTTCCATGGAAAGAAAATGAAAACTTCCTTAGGAACATTGTTTGGAATTCCAAGATGCACCATTGTGCACAATATGAGATCATTTGAACAAACTATGCCATGAATGTGGCCACAAGATTGATCATTTGGCTTGAAAGCCATGATCGTCACGCATGATAGCTGATTTCTTGGAACACTTCTTTAAATTAATTTCCGTATTACAACTTTATTATTTTTCCTGGAAACTTGGTCACATCTAATGACACAATGCGAAGGTTTTCCAATCTTTTGATTCTTTTTCAATTTTTTATGCCCGTTTCAAAATGCGATCAAAACGGCGGGCTTGACCATTCCTAGCTAGTTGTTGAATCTTGGAAAACTTTTGATGTTTCTCTGATTAAATAGATACTTATGTAGACATGATTTTTGGAAAAAATAAAGAGCAAACTATAAGGCAGCTGCAGTTCAAATTTGACCCGGATCCTATTAAATCGGCGGGAATTTGACTTTTTCACCAGAGGTGGATCAAAACTTTTGACACCCAACCATTTTGTCAATTGTGCATTGAATATGGCCTAGTATTTTAGAAAATTGATTTTTTCCAATTTTGCAACAAATATATGGTAGGTCCTTCACAGAAAAACTCATTTCGGGCACTCGGAAAATGGAAAATGAATTTTCCGTGCAAAGAAAATGAAAACTCCCTTAGGCAACATTGTTTGGAATTCCAAGATGCACCCTTGTGCACAATATGAGATTATTTGAACAAACTATGACATGAATGTGGCCATAAGATTGATCATTTGGCTTGAAAGCAATGAATCTTCAAGCATGATAGCTCATTTCTGAGAACACTTTTTTATATTAATTGTCATATTACAACTTTATTATTTTTCCTGGAAACATGGTCACGTATAACGACACAATGGGAAGGTTTTCCATTTTTTATTTTTTTTGAATCTTTTATTCCCGTTTCAAAATGCAATCAAAACGGTGGGCTTGACCGTTCCTAGCTAGTGGTTGAATCTTGGAAAACTTTTGATGTTTCTCTGATTAAATAGATACTTATGTACCTAGAAATGATTTTTGGAAAAAATAAAGAGAAAATTATGAGGCAGCTGCAGTTCAAATTTGACCGGGTTCCTATTAAGTCGGCGGGAATTTGTCTTTTTCGCCAGAGGTGGATCAAAACTTTTGACACCCAACCATTTTGTCAATTGTGCATTAAATATGGCCTAGTATTTAAAAAATTGATTTGGTCCAATTTTGCAACAAATATATGGTAGGTCATTCACACAAAAAACTCATTTCGGGCACTCCAAAAATGGAAAATAAATTTTCCATGCAAAGAAAATGAAAACTCCCTTAGGCAACATTGTTCGGAATTCCAAGATGCACCCTTGTGCACAATATGAGATCATTTGAACAAACTATGCCATGAATGTGGCCATAAGATTGATCATTTGGCTTGAAAGACACGAATCTTCAAGCATGATAGCTCATTTCTGAGAACACTTTTTTAAATTAATTGTCATATTACAACTTTATTATTTTTCATGGAAACTTGGTCACATATAATGACACAATGCGAAGGTTTTCCAATTTTTTATTTATTTTTGAATTATTTATTCCTGTTTCAAAATGCGATCAAAATGGCGGGCTTGACCGTTCCTAGATAGTGGTTGAATCTTGGAAAACTTTTGATGTTTCTCTGATTAAATAGATACTTATGTACCTAGAAATGATTTTTGGAAAAAATAAAGAGCAAATTATGAGGCAGCTGCAGTTCAAATTTGACCCGGTTCCTATTAAATGGGCGGGAATTTGTCTTTTTCACCAGAGGTGGATCAAAACTTTTGACACACAACCATTTTGTAAATTGTGCATTAAATATGGCCTAGTATTTTAGAAAATTGATTTGGTCCAAATTTGCAACAAATATATGGTAGGTCCTTCACACAAAAAACTCATTTCGGGCACTCGGAAAATGGAAAATGAACTTTCCATGGAAATAAAATGAAAACTTCCTTAGGAACATTGTTTGGAATTCCAAGATGCACCATTGTGCACAATATGAGATCATTTGAACAAACTATGCCATGAATGTGGCCACAAGATTGATCATTTGGCTTGAAAGCCATGATCGTCACGCATGATAGCTGATTTCTTGGAACACTTCTTTAAATTAATTTCCGTATTACAACTTTATTATTTTTCCTGGAAACTTGGTCACATCTAATGACACAATGCGAAGGTTTTCCAATCTTTTGATTCTTTTTCAATTTTTTATGCCCGTTTCAAAATGCGATCAAAACGGCAGGCTTGACCATTCCTAGCTAGTTGTTGAATCTTGGAAAACTTTTGATGTTTCTCTGATTAAATAGATACTTATGTAGACATGATTTTTGGAAAAAATAAAGAGCAAACTATAAGGCAGCTGTAGTTCAAATTTGACCCGGATCCTATTAAATCGGCGGGAATTTGACTTTTTCACCAGAGGTGGATCAAAACTTTTGACACCCAACCATTTTGTCAATTGTGCATTGAATATGGCCTAGTATTTTAGAAAATTGATTTTTTCCAATTTTGCAACAAATATATGGTAGGTCCTTCACAGAAAAACTCATTTCGGGCACTCGGAAAATGGAAAATGAATTTTCCGTGCAAAGAAAATGAAAACTCCCTTAGGCAACATTGTTTGGAATTCCAAGATGCACCCTTGTGCACAATATGAGATTATTTGAACAAACTATGACATGAATGTGGCCATAAGATTGATCATTTGGCTTGAAAGCAATGAATCTTCAAGCATGATAGCTCATTTCTGAGAACACTTTTTTAAATTAATTGTCATATTACAATTTTATTATTTTTCCTGGAAACATGGTCACGTATAACGACACAATGGGAAGGTTTTCCATTTTTTATTTTTTTTGAATCTTTTATTCCCGTTTCAAAATGCAATCAAAACGGTGGGCTTGAACGTTCCTAGCTAGTGGTTGAATCTTGGAAATTTTTTGATGTTTCTCTGATTAAATAGATACTTATGTACCTAGAAATGATTTTTGGAAAAAATAAAGAGAAAATTATGAGGCAGCTACAGTTCAAATTTGACTAGGTTCCTATTAAATCAGCGGGAATATGTCTTTTTCGCCAGAGGTGGATCAAAACTTTTGACACCCAACCATTTTGTCAATTGTGCATTAAATATGGCCTAGTAATTTAGAAAATTGATTTGGTCCAATTTTGCAACAAATATATGGTAGGTCATTCACACAAAAAACTCATTTCGGGCACTCGGAAAATGGAAAATAAATTTTCCGTGCAAAGAAAATGAAAACTCCCTTAGGCAACATTGTTCGGAATTCCAAGATGCACCCTTGTGCACAATATGAGATCATTTGAACAAACTATGCCATGAATGTGGCCATAAGATTGATCATTTGGCTTGAAAGACACGAATCTTCAAGCATGATAGCTCATTTCTGAGAACACTTTTTTAAATTAATTGTCGTATTACAACTTTATTATTTTTCCTGGTGCCGGGGTACTGATCCACGAGCACCTGTGGGACCGGCGGACCGAGTCCCTTTCGGTTCGGCGGGGGCGAGGGTCGCACGAAGAGCGGATCGAGGCGAAGCACACGAGCAGCTTACCCAGGTTCGGGCCGCACGGATGCGTAAAACCCTACTCCTGCTTTGTGGTTTGTATTGAGTTCTTGCTCGGGAGCGCGGAGTGCTACAGTACACCCCAGCAGCTAACGAGACCGAGCGTGAGTGTTCTCTCCTCTGAACCGAACCCCGAACCTCCCCTACGTTGCGCATGGGCCTCCTTTTATATGCTCAAGGGGTCACCGACAGGTGGCAACGTAGACAAGGGTAAAAATGGAAAGGTGTTGCGGTAGGTACAGCTACCTGCTACAGTGTATCATACCTAACCCTGACGGCAGGGGACAAGGGCATTAAATGCTCGTCTGCGTCGCCTAAATAGTGCAAAAGGGACCGCCAGGGACGCCACCGCTCGCCACGATGGCAATCTTGTCAGCGCCGCTTGCCACCGCGCACCGCTGGCTGCACAGCCTCCCGCCACGTACGCCTGGAAGGGTCCCAGAGCGACACGTTGGTGGATGTGCTGGAGCGCGGGCACAGAGTGGTGGCTTGCCGCGGCAAGTGCCTTGCCGCGGTCGTTGTCTTGTCGCGTCCGGGAGCTTGTCGCTCACCGGGCCTTGCCGGGACGCGTGGCGCGTCACGGCAAGCTCCTTGAGATGCCTTGGTTGGCCTTCCCGGCAAGCTCCTCTTGCCGGGGTCTTGTCTCCTTGGCTTGGATACTTTGTTCTTGAATGGCTCCAAAGGAACCGCGGAGGACCTTGGCGGTCACCCGGCAAGCCTTGCCACGAGATGCTGCGACTGCCCGTGCACAAGTTCGGGATACTAGGGTACCCCTACTATAGTACACCGACAGGAGCCCCCGGGCCTGGGCCATACACGGTGCCGAGCGCTATTGGGCCAGGCCCAAAACAGGGCACGGGCACGCGCGGCCTAGGTTACGCCGTATCTCTCCCCGTATCCACCGCGCCCTCCCCGAACGGCACGCGTTGAATGCGGCGTCGTGGGAGAGATCGTGGGTGGTTTCTTTATTCGGAAAGGCGGAACGTCCGCCCCCTTCCTCTTTATAAGCAGGGGAAACAGGGGTAGTTCGCCCATTCGCCGGTTGCTACTCCAATCTCGGAAATCTCCGCCGCTCCCTCGTCTTCCCAAGGCTGAAAGAGAGCAGCGCCCCGCCCCCCATCGCCACCAGCACCACCAACGCAATCGACCTCCTCCACTACTTCCGCCATGGCTCCGAAAGCCGACAAGGGGAAGGTTGTGAAGTCGACTGAGGCGCAGCGGCTTGCGGCGCTGCGAAAGGAGCGGGCAGTCTTCCCCCCCAAGCTCGCCGCGAGGGAGCTGAGGGAGAACTACTACCTCTTCTGGTCGACGGAGACGCGAGCGCATCCGCGCACGAAGGTACTTCCAGCCGCCGCTTGGAAAGTGGCTCCAAACGGATATCCCTTCTTCGCCTTGTTCTTCTACTGCGGGCTCTGCCCGCCCTTCTCTGAGTTCTTCTGCGATATTATGAACATCTACGGGTTCCACCTCCTTGACTTCACCCCCAATGCTGTTCTGACCATGGAAGTTTTCGCACATCTCTGCGAAAACTTTGTCAGAGTCCATCCCAATGTAGCCCTTTTTTGCCACTTCTTTATGCCCCGAGTAGAGAGAGGAGAGCTTTTATCCGGCGGAATCGCCTGGATCTCGAGGGCCGGCAAGAAGGACACTTATCTGGAGGGAGAGTTCCGCGGCAAGTGGGAGGAATGGAGAGCAGACTGGTGCTGGATTGACGAGGAGAACCCGCAGCCGTTTACCGCCCGGCGCCAAGCCCCAGTAGCACGCGGCAGCGATTGGAGTGACGTGGCCCCGGAAGACGATAGGCTGAAGATTGCCGTCACCCGGATCCTACGCCTCAGGCTTGCCGGGCTCACTGTAGGCGCTGTTGGCGCAGATTTTCTTCGTCGCCGCATCGCCCCCCTGCAGGAACGGGGGAGGCCCGCCTGGGAATTCAAGAATGCGGCGGATATCATGAGGCTGCGTCCGGGCCTCAACTTCAACTTCACTGTTCTGGAGCTTAACGCGATGCTCTAGGAGCTGTTCAAGTACGACCCTCAACATCCCGAAGTGTTCAGGTTGCCGGGGGGCGTCGTTCCGTTGTGCAACAATTTCGCGCTCGACCGCATCCGTGCAATGATGCCGCTGTGCGATTCGCATGGAATTGTCCCAACTTGGCAAGAGCCTGCAGACGACGTCGTGCAGCAGTTCTTTGATGGCTTGGTAGAAGTGCCGGTCCGCCCCGACGAGAAGGATAGCCTCACCCGCGACACCACCGATGCGGAGATGACACGCATCACCACTAGGCTGGAAGAGGCGGCGGCAGCCGCAGCCGCGGGCGAATTTGGATTCACCGTGGAGGAGGCAGACGCAGCAGAGGCGGCAAGCCGTGCCGAGCGAGAGGAGCCCGTCGGTGAGAAAGAGCTTGCCGGGCAAGACGTTGAGCCGAGTGAGCCCGCCGAGGATACGAGCGGCTCGTTGGAGATCAACTCCTCTTCCTCCTCATCTTCAGGCAGCTCGCCGCAAGCAGAGCCTCCATCTCCACCAAGAAGGCGTCTCCGCAAGGCCGGGGACGTAGCGGGGCGGCAGGCGAGTCAATAGCCGCTGCGCCGCGCGACACGCTCCACCGCGACAAGCACTGTTGCCGCGGGAGCATCTCATGCTGCTGCGGCAACTGGGGCGGGGTCCACCCGGACCATCGCTTCTGCTCCTGCCGCTTCTCACGCCACGGCGGCAGCCGGAGCGGGGTCGTCTCAGACCACCGCCACTGTTCCCGCCAAGCGGCCAAGGGAAACTACTCCTCCGCCTCCTCACGCCGGGCGTGAGCCAGACTTCGACTTCTCCGCGTTCAGCTCCGACGAGGAAGAAGAAGAGTAAGATTCTCTTGTTGTACTTGTAGTTCTTCAATTCTTGCTGTTTTGTCTTGTATCTCATTTGCTTTACTCTGAACTTATTCCTCTTTAGGACTCTGGCCCAGAGAGCAGCGAAGAGAGCCAAGGTCCCGGTGATTATCATCGAGGACGAACCCACTGCGACAGCAGGGGGTGCGTCCGAGACAACCTTGCCGGACCCGGCAACTTTTCTCCAGAGCAGCCCCCAGCGTAAGTATATGGTTCGCTTTCCGCTGTGAGGCGCGCATGGATACTCTGTATTTGCTGATATCTGACTGTTGGTTTGTGTAGGAGCAGAGCAGCCTCACCAGGAGCGTCCGGAGGCCGCCCCCGAAATGCCAAGGGAGAGTCCTCCGGCAAGGGAGAGTTCTCCGGCAAGGGACAGCACCAGCGGCCCCCCTGCGGCGGAGACCACGACTGCGGAACCCGGTACAGGTACTCCTCTCGCTTCAAAACTTCCCTTGGGTTCTTCTTCTTTTGATCTTCTTGGGTATTTGCTTGACTCTTCTCCCTTTTTCGGCCGTCAGACCCATCTGCTGCGGAGTCGATGGAGACCGAGGTTGCTGCCGACGACACCGCTGCCACCGAAGAAGCAGCCGGTGCTGACGATCCCGCCGGCGCGGAGGCCGCCAAAGCTGCTGCCGCAGAAGCAGGCGGGGGGTCTGGCGATCGCACTGACGGCCCTGAGGCCGCAGGAGCGCCAGGCGCTACGCCGACCGCCGATCCCTCCGCCGCTGCCGCAGCGTCAGGCTCTGAAGAGCGCCAGCCAGGCGTCTACTTGAAGGCCGGCGATGGCGTCTTCATCAACCTCCCCTGGGCGTCAAGCTCCAGGGCGCCGGTCGAGGGAGAGAGCTTCGACGGAGAGGTGCTTGCCTCCGCTGGGCTGACGCTGGTTGACGCGCCGAGCAGCAGCAGCGAACCTGAGGAGGAGCGGCTGCTGCGGAAGCTGTTGTCGCTCTACCGCGCGCGGCAAGCCAAGCTGGAATCCCGCGAGGCGCTTGTCGCGAAGGCGGGAGCGGACATCGAGAAGCGCATGGAGGAGCTTCGGGGTCTCCACCAGGAAGCTCTCCGGTCCCTGGCAGAGGAGCGGGAGCAACTCGCCGAAGAGCAGAAGGCCTTCTTCCTCGAGAAGGCCAAAGTTGAAGAGCAACAGCGGCTTGCCGCTGAGAAGCTGTCTGCGCAGGAGGGCGAGCTGGCGCAGCGGTAAGTGAACCTCGACAGCCACGAGGAGGAGCTTGGCGCGCGTGAGCAGGAATTCGGTGGAGCCCTTAAGCAAGCAGAGGATGCTGCCGCAGCTGCCGAGGCCGCCAAGAAGGAGCTGGAGACCAAGGTGGCACAGCTGGAGGCCGATCTCAAGGCGAGTGGCGAAGAGCTTGGCGCCGCCAAGGACTCCAACGCAGATCTTGAGTTGAAGCTGACCACTTTGACCAAGACGCTGGACGGCGCCAAGTAGCAGGAGGTGGCCTTGAGGGAGGAGATCAAGGCCGACAAGGCGCTGCTGGAGAGTGCTGCCGCTGCCCAGAATGCTTTTAGGGAGAATGTGGAGCACTGGACGGAGGGTCTCGTGAATGTTGCCGCTGACATTGACAGGGAGCTGGCGCAGCTGGGGATGGGGGACCTCGGGTATCCCTCCGACAAGAACCTCCAACCCAGCGCCAAGCTCATCTTGTTCTTCAAAGGCGTGGCGACGGCCCTTCAGCGACTCCGAGAGAGGATCCCAAAGCAGCTGGCCGACGAGTCGCGCAAGATCTGCGCGGGAGCTCTTCAAAAGGTGTTGGTGAAGGTGGCCTTCCGCAACCTGGGCCTCAACCTCACCAACGTCCTCAAGACCTTGCCGCCGGATGCTGATCTGGAGGCGCTCAAGACCCTTGTCGCACCCATTGTGGACAAGGTGAGCGGGATCAAGAGGATTGAGGGCGATCGCGTAGACTAGGCCGCCGGTTTTCTTCTTTTCTTGTCGCTGCTGGTCATGTTACGAGAACAATCTGTTAGAGCTGTGACAAGCTACCTTGTAATATAACTCTATTCCGGGTAATGATTGCAATGTTATTCCCTTTACTTGATTCCTCCCTTTGTATGTTTTTGCCCTACGCTTTTAGGGAACTTGTCGGTGCAGGCACCTTAGCCGCGAGCGCTGAGTGCGGGACGTCAGCAGCCTGCTGGCGGTGCCGTTACCGACAAGAAACCTTGTCGCAACTAGTCGTAGCTCACTTAAGTTGTTGAGCGGACTCGAAACAAAGTAAGGGCGCAACTAGCTACGAGTTGGTTCCTCCGCGCACAGGTTTTCCATACAAAGTGCGGTCGTTCAAGGGAGATAACTTAAAAATTGTTGGCGAAACTTTCTTGAACGATGCTTGGTCCATACCATTATCTTCTCCTTTTCCCCCCGGCAAACTTGTGGGCGAGGGAACCTTCCTTTCCTTGAGAAAAAAGAAAGAAGAGAAAATAAAGATATGGAGCCTTACGGCTCGTTATTGCTTACCGGGGAGTAGGTGCTGCACAAAGTGTCAGATCACATATGCAAAATATAGAAAGCATGAAATTGACAAGATGTGCGAGGCACGTGAGCTTTACTTATGCACGGGGTCTGCGCCCGGCTTTGTACAAAGGATTACATGCAACAGCGGCAAGACTTGTACAAAAGGTGGTTGCCGGAACAGGTTCCGGCAACCGCGCCTTACGGGTAAAACTTACGAAGATGCTCAATGTTCCAGGAATTGCTCACCGGAATGCTATCTTCGGTCTCAAGGCGGACAGCGCCAGGCCTAGTGACTCGTTTCACCCGATAAGGGCCTTCCCACTTCGGCGTCAACTTGTTGGAATTCTTGGCGGACTGAACACGCCGAAGAACAAGGTCGCCTTCCTCGAGACTTCTGGCGTTAACTTTGCGGCTATGGTAGCGGCGCAAATCTTCCTGGTAGCGAGCAGCTCGTACAGCAGCCTGAAGACGGTCTTCCTCAAGGAGCAGCATGTCATCTTGTCGCAGCTGCTCTTGCTCAAGCTCATCATAAGCGAGCACTCGAGGTGACCCGTATACGAGTTCCGTGGGGAGAACTGCCTCTGCTCCATAGACTAGAGCAAAAGGTGTCTGGCCAGTGGCTCGATTTGGCGTCGTCCTGATCGACCAAAGAACCACCGGCAGCTCCTCGATCCAGTTTCTTCCGCACTTGTGCAGCTTATCGAAAGTTCTGGTCTTGAGCCCACGCATCACTTCAGCATTTGCCCTCTCCGCTTGACCGTTGCTTCTCGGGTGAGCAACAGAAGCGAAGCAGACCTTAGCGCCAAGATCTTGGACGTACTGCATGAAGGTGCGGCTCGTGAATTGCGTACCGTTGTCGGTGATTATCCTATTAGGGATCCCGAAACGGCAAACAATCGACCTGAAGAACTTGACTGCTGACTGTGCTGTCACCTTCCTCATTGCTTCCACTTCCGGCCACTTTGTGAACTTGTCGATTGCAACGTACAAGTACTCAAAGCCCCCGACTGCTCGGGGAAAAGGGCCGAGGATGTCGAGCCCCCAGACCGAAAATGGCCAGGATAAAGGGATCGTCTAGAGAGCTTGAGCTGGTTGGTGTATCTGCTTGGAATGGAACTGGCACGCTTCACACTTGGTTACTTGTGCAGTTGCATCCTGGAGGGCTGTCGGCCAAAAGAAACCTTGCCGGAATGCTTTGCCGGCAAGTGCTTTTGCGCCAATGTGGTGACCACATATGCCTCCATGTATCTCTGCCAACAGCTTTTGTCCGTCTTCCCGGTGAATACACTTCAATTTCACACCGTTGAGTCTTCTTCTGTACAGTGTGTTGTCGACAAACTGGTACATACTTGACTGCCGGGCTACTCTTTCTGCTTCTTCTTGCTCTTCGGGAAGTTCTCCTGTCTGAAGGAAACGGACAATCTGCTGCGCCCATGCTGGAGCTTGTGGCTCGACAACAAGGACTAAAGGCAAATCTGCTGCTGCGGGAACATCCGCTTCTATGGCGAGAACCTGCGGCTCTGCCGGAGCTTGACGTTCCCCGGCAAGCTTGCTGGAGCAAAACTTGTCGGGAGCTTCTGCTTCAACGGAACAAACCTTAGGGCTTGCCGGAGCAGACTGCTCCTTAGCACTCTTGGCGTTGTTCTTGGGGACCTTCTTGGCGGCGGCTTCGGGAAGCTCTGCCGGAAAATAGTCACCAGAAATCAACTTTCTCTTCTTGCTCTGTCCAGTTGATGGCGTTACAGACGGTTGAGTCAGCTTGAGCACAAAGATCCCTGGTTCCACAGGCAACTTGAGTGCGGCGCACTTTGATAGGCCATCGGCAATGGCGTTCTGAGCTCTTGGAACATGCTCCATCTGTAGGCCGTCAAAGTGCTCTTCTAGCTTTCTCACTTCATCGACGTAGGCTTCCATCAACGGACTCTGATAGTTCTTGTCCACTTGGCGGACGACAAGCTGCGAGTCACCCCTGACAATGAGCTTCTTGATCCCAAGGTCTGCTGCGATCCTGAGACCGGCAAGCAAGCCTTCATACTCTGCAGTATTGTTTGTTGCTTGCTCCTTGGGAAAGTGCATCTGGACTACGTACTTGAGGTGCTCTCCGGTGGGTGCGACAAGCAGCACGCCAGCGCCGGCGCCTTCCAGCAAAAAGGCACCATCAAAGTACATCAGCCACTCTTTGCTTGCTTCCTTGACGGGGATGCTCGTTTATGGAGTTTCTTCATCTGGTGTTGGCGTCCATTCTGCTATGAATTCTGCCAATGCTCTGCTTTGGATAGTTGAAGTACTCTCAAACTTGAGGCCAAAGCTTGACAGTTCCAGTGCCCACTCAACAATCCTGCCTGTCGCTTCTGGATTCTATAGTATCCTCTTCAGCGGAAAACGAGTGACAACTGTGATCTCATGTGCTTGGAAGTAATGGCGCAGCTTTCTCGAGGCCATGAGAAGGCCAAAAAGCAATTTCTGCACGCCAGAGTACCTTGACCTAGCCCCCTGCAGAAGGGAACTGACAAAGTAAACTGGGCGTTGTACCATTCTCTTCTGTATCTCCTCGCGCATCTGCGCAGATCCATCCTTGTCGGGACCAGAGCTTGTCGGGGATGCTCCCTGCTTGTCACTGGATGCGCCTACTGTGGTTGCTGGCTCGTCATCTGCCTCCCTCTCTGCCACTAACGCAACACTAACCACTTGATTGGTTGCCGCTTTATACAGCAGCAACTTCTCTTGTGGCTTAGGTGCGACAAGTGTTGGAGCGGAGGACAGGTATCTCTTCAAGTCTTGCAGCCCAGCCTCCGCTTCCGGAGTCCACTTCATTGGACCTGCCTTTTTCAATATTTTGAAAAACGGCAGGGCGCGCTCAGCAGACCTAGAGATAAACCTGCTGAGAGCAGCCACGCAACCGGCAAGTCTTTGTACATCCTTGACGCGCTTTGGTGCTTCAATCTGCTCAATGGCCTTGATCTTGTCGGGATTAGCTTCGATTCCCCGCTGAGACACGAAGAACCCGAGAAGCTTGCTGGAGGGAACTCGAAATACACACTTCTCGGGGTTGAGTTTGAGGTTGATCTTGGGCAGATTTGCAAAGGTCTCGTCTAAATCTTGAATCAGAGTTGCCTTGTCCTTGCTCTTGACCACTATGTCATCCATGTAGGCTTCCACATTTCTGTGTATTTGTGGTTCAAGAGCGACATGGACTACCCTTGCAAATGTTGAACCAGCATTTTTTAAACCGAAAGGCATTCGTATGAAACAGTACGTGCCACATGGAGTGATGAATGCGGTCTTCTCCTCATCTTCTTCTGCCATGAAGATCTGATGGTATCCTGAGTATGCGTCAAGAAATGAAAGCAAGTCACATCCGGCCGTGGAGTCAACAATCTGGTCAATGCGCGGCAAAGGAAATGGGTCTTTGGGACAAGCTTTGTTAACATCGGTAAAGTCGATACAAAGTCTCCATTTCCCGTTTGCCTTGCGCACGACTACAGGATTGGCCAACCACGTAGGATGGAGCACTCCTCTGACAAGGCCTGCCGCTTCCAACTTCTTGATCTCTTCTGCGATGAATTCTTGGCGCTCCACTGCTTGCTTCCTGACCTTCTGCTTGACGGGCCGCGCATGAGGACAAATGGCAAGATGGTGCTCAATTACTTTCTTGGGAACACCGGGGATGTCAGACGGTTGCCACACAAACACGTCGACGTTCGCCCGCAGGAAAGCAATGAGCGTGCTTTCCTATTTAGGGTCGAGAGTGGCACTGATGTTGAAGGTACCACCAGTGCCGTCCTCCTTGGCGGACACTTTCTTGGTCTCTGGCGGAGCTGCCATTGTCTTCTTACACTTGCCGGTGGAGCTCGATGGTGCGTCCTCGACGGCAGCGCAGCACTCCGAAGAGGTGCGCTTGCCGGAGTGGGCATCAGAACTCTTGCCGGACTGGGCATCAGAACTCTTGCCGGACTTGGTCTTCTTCTTCCCCCCGGGAGCTTCAACGGCAGGTGACTTGCGATCTGTTGCGGCTGCCGCTTCCCGGTAGATCTTGTCGGCGCAGATAAGAGCATCCTTCTTGTCGCCAGGGACAGAGATGACACTTATCGGGCCTGGCATCTTCAGCATGTTGTATGCATAGTGAGAGGCTGCCATGAACTTGGCGAGTGCTAGACGGCCGAGTATCCCATTGTAAGGCAATGGAAAATCGGCAACGTCAAAAGTTACCCTCTCAGTCCTGAAGTTCACCTCGCTGCCAAATGTTACTGGCAACGTGACCTTCCCCTTCGGCTTGCTCCTTCCCGGGCTGATTCCTTGGAATGTGCCGGTCTCTTCAAGCTCGCTGTCAGGGATCTGGAGTTTCTGGAGTACAGTGGAGGAGATCAGGTTCAAGTCGGCCCCGCCGTCAACTAGCATCTTAGTGACCTTGAGGTTGCGGATAGTTGGTGAAACCAACATCGGCAAGCACCCGACCGCAGTTGTGCGATCAGGGTGGTCCTCAATATCAAAGATGATAGGCGTGCTGGACCATTTCAGAAGCTTGCGTGACTCGACAGGTGGTTCCGCCGCATTGACTTCACGCACCCACTGCTTGAGTTGGCAGTGCGAAGTATGCAGAGAAGCACCGCCGTCAACGCACAAGACCTCTGTGGCTTTCTGGAACTCCTGCTCACTGGTCTCGACATCATCCATGTCTTCATCGTCGTCGTCATCTTCATCCTTGTCGCGGCCGCGGGGAGGTCTGTCTCCTTGCTGCTGCTTGGCCTTGCCGCGGCGTCCTCCCCGGCCGGCGCGCTTCTTGCCGGATTCTCCGCCTCCTTGGGCCCTCTCCTTGTCGCGTTGCTCGTATTCAGCCTTTTGCTGCTGGACAAGCTGCTCGACCTTCTTGCAGCTCTGGAGGTCATGGCCCTTGGTGCGGTGGATCTTGCCGTACTGCTTGTCGGTGCCGTCCTGCTTGTCGGCGACCGCCACAGCCTGGCAGTTGGTGCACGCGGCAATCTCCTTGCCGGAGCTACCAGCTTTGGCTTTCTTGGCGCCACCTTCATTGCCGGACTGCTCAACGACTAGCACATCTTTGCCTTTCTTCTTCCTGTTGTTCCGCCGCCGGTTTTTCTTTGCCGGGGCAGCATCCTCGCTGTCAGATCCTCCTGCTCCTGTATCCTCTCCGGGGAGTCTCCTCCCTTCCTCAACACGTGCACACTTGTCGACCAGGGCATACAGCTCACTGACGTCTCTGATCTTGCACATCGCCATCTCCTCCCGCATCCTGTGGTTACGCATGTTCTGATGGAATGCGCTGATGACCGCGGCAGCGTGGACATCTGGGATGTTGTGCTGTACACGGCTGAATCTCTGAATGTACTTGCGTAGGGGCTCTCCTTCCTTCTGGGCGAGCAGATGAAGGTCACTCTCTTGGCCATGAGGTTTGTGGCCACCTGTAAAGGCGCCGACAAACTGATGGCATAGGTCTGCCCAGGAGGATATGGAGTTGTCCGGCAAGTGCATGAGCCAGGACCTGACGTTGGGCTTGAGCACCAGCGGGAAGTAGTTGGCAAGGATCTCGTCGTCCCGCCCCCCAGCAGCCTGCACCGCGATGGTGTAGATGCTGAGGAACTCTGACGGATGCGACTTGCCGTCGTACTTCTCTGGTACGTCTGGCTTGAAATTCTTCATGCTGGGCCACTGGACTTGCCGCAGCTCACGAGTAAACGCAGGGCAACCTACCGCGTACGGCAAGTCGCCTAGTTCCCCTGGCGCATGCATGTCGACAGAGGGCCCAGCGCGTTGGTCCGATTGACGTCGTGCTTCTCTTCGGCGCTCGATGCGAGTACGAGTGTCTTCTTGCTGTCGTTCGTGAAGAACTTGGCGCTAATCGCGACGAGCTCGTGGATCTGATGACGCGGTGGAGTCGCTGTCGAGGTGGATACGGCGAATCGGCGATCTTGGCCTTCGGGGCGAAGAGTACACAGTGGTTGCACCCCCACCGGTCTTGTCGCCACCGGCTCGTGCCTGGCTGACTTGTTGCGGCTGCGACGTGCTCGGCTGCCGTTGAGTGTCGCCGTTGGCGAAGCCGATGAGACTCTGAATGGTGGCCCTCCAGTCGTCGATCTTGTCTGCCGTTGGAGGGTAGTCCAGGAGCAGTTGAGCTCGCGCCAAAGCTTCTGCTGCAGTGGCGGGTGGCGGTGGCGAACAGTGCGAGGAGCGGGATATGCTCGGACTTCTAACTATGTTAGAAGGAGCAGTATCTCATCCAGGCGACCGTGCCTCGCTCGTGCCAGCATGTTGTCGTGCATGCTGGTCTTGAGCACTCCGAGATCCGCCAGCTCGATCTTGGTCCAGCAAACGCATGGTACCGTGAGTACCATGACGCTGCCGGTCCCGCGCCTCCTGAGATGGGCGCGGTGCATGTACGTACGCCGAGGTCTTGGAGTGCGCCCGGTTGTTGTGGGAGCCGGCTACGCCACCGATGGGCAGCACAGCCTTGTCCTTGGACCTGGCAGCACCGTGAGTTCCCTCGTCGACGCCCGTTCTTCCGCCGGCGTCTCCCCCATCAGCCGTTTGCTCCGGCGGTGGTGGATTCGGCGCGGACGGAGCAGCCGCCTCCGAAGCCTTCTTCTTCGGCGGCATGTCGATGAAGATGATGAAGATCTAGCTCGTGTGAACGTCGGATCTGGTTCACACAACCTCGACGCCCCTACCTGGCGCGCCAAAGATGCCGGGGTACTGATCCACGAGCACCTATGGGACCGGCGGACCGAGTCCCTTTCGGTTCGGCGGGGGCGAGGGTCGCACGAAGAGCGGATCGAGGCAAAGCACACGAGCAGCTTACCCAGGTTCGGGCCGCACGGATGCGTAAAACCCTACTCCTGCTTTGTGGTTTGTATTGAGTTCTTGCTCGGGAGCGCGGAGTGCTACAGTACACCCCAGCAGCTAACGAGACCGAGCGTGAGTGTTCTCTCCTCTAAACCGAACCCCGAACCTCCCCTACGTTGCGCATGGGCCTCCTTTTATATGCTCAAGGGGTCACCGACAGGTGGCAACGTAGACAAGGGTAAAAATGGAAAGGTGTTGCGGTAGGTACAGCTACCTGCTACAGTGTATCATACCTAACCTTGACGGCAGGGGACAAGGGCATTAAATGCCCGTCTGCGTCGCCTAAATAGTGCAAAAGGGACCGTCAGGGACGCCACCGCTCGGCACGATGGCAATCTTGTCAGCGCCGCTTGCCACCGCGCACCGCTGGCTGCACAGCCTCCCGCCACGTACACCTGGAAGGGTCCCAGAGCGACACGTTGGTGGATGTGCTAGAGCGCGGGCACAGAGTGGTGGCTTGCCGCGGCAAGCGCCTTGCCGCGGTCGTTGTCTTGTCGCGTCCGGGAGCTTGTCGCTCACCGGGCCTTGCCAGGACGCGTGGCGCGTCGCGGCAAGCTCCTTGAGATGCCTTGCTTGGCCTTCCCGGCAAGCTCCTCTTGCCAGGGTCTTGTCTCCTTGGCTTGGATACTTTGTTCTTGAATGGCTCCAAAGGAACCGCGGAGGACGGCAAGCCTTGCCGCGGGATGCTGCGACTGCCCGTGCACAAGTTCGGGATACTAGGGTACCCCTACTCTAGTACACCGACACCTGGTAACTTGGTCACATATAATGACACAATGCGAAGGTTTTCCAATTTTTTATTTATTTTTGAATTTTATATTCCTGTTTCAAAATGAGATCAAAACGGCGGGCTTGACCGTTCCTAGCTAGTGGTTGAATCGTGGAAAACTTTTGATGTTTCTCTGATTAAATAGATAGTTATGTACCTAGAAATGATTTTTGGAAAAAAAATAAAGAGCAAATTATGAGGCTGCTGCAGTTCAAATTTGACTCGGTTCCTATTAAATCGACGGGAATTTGTCTTTTTCACCAGAGGTGGATCAAAACTTTTGACACCCAACCATTTGGTCAATTGTGCATTAAATATGGCCTAGTATTTTAGAAAATTGATTTGGTCTAATTTTGCAACAAATATATGGTAGGTCCTTCACAAAAAAACTCATTGCGGGCACTCGGAAAATGGAAAATGAATTTTCCGTGCAATGAAAATGAAAACTTCCTTAGGCAATATTGTTTGGAACTCCAAGATGCACCCTTGTGCACAATACGAGATCATTTGAACAAACTATGCCATGAATGTGGCCATAAGATTAATCATTTGGCTTGAAAGCCATGAATCTTCAAGCATGATAGCTCATTTCTGAGAACACTTTTTTAAATTAATTGTCGTATTACAACTTTATTATTGTTCCTGGAAACTTGGTCACATATAATGACACAATGCGAAGGTTTTCCAATTATTTATTTTTTTGTATTTTTTATTCTCGTTTCAAAATGTGATCAAAACGGCGGGCTTGACCGTTCCTAGCTAGTGGTTGAATCTTGGAAAACTTTTGATGTTTCTCTGATTAAATAGATACTAATGTACCTAGAAATTATTTTTGGAAAAAATAAAGAGCAAATTATGAGGCAGCTATAGTTCAAATTTGACCGGGTTCCTATTAAATCGGCGGGAATTTATCTTTTTCACCAGAGGTGGATCAAAACTTTTGACACCCAACCATTTTGTCAATTGTGCATTAAATATGGCCTAGTATTTTAGAAAATTGATTTGGTCCAATTTTGCAACAAATATATGGTAGGTCATTCACAAAAAAAAACTCATTTCGGGCACTCAGAAAATGGAAAATGAATTTTTCGTGCAAAGAAAATGAAAACTTCCTTAGGAAATATTGTTTGGAATTCCAATATGCACCCTTGTGCACAATATTAGATCATTTGAACTAACTATACCATGAATGTGGCCATAAGATTGATCATTTGGCTTGAAAGCCATGAATCTTCACACATGGTAGCTCATTTTTTAGAACACTTTTTTTAAATATTTGCCGTATTACAATTTTTTTATTTTTCCTCGTAACTTGGTCATATATAATGACACAATGCGAAGGTTTTCCAATTTTTTGATTTTTTTGAATTTTTTATGCCCGTTTCAAAATGCGGTTAAAACGGCGGGCTTGACCGTTCGTAGCTAGTGGTTGAATCTTGGAAAACTTTTGATGTTTCTATGATTAAATAGATACTTATGTACCTAGAAATAATTTTCGGAAAAAATAATGAGCAAACTATGAGGCAGTTGCAGTTCAAATTTGACCTGGTTCCTACTTCAACGGCAGAAACTTATCTTTTTCACTAGAGGTGGATCGAAACTTTTGACACCCAACCATTTTGTCAATTGTGCATTCAATATGTCCTAGTATTTTGAAAAATTGATTTGGTCCAAATTTGCAACAAATATATGGTAGGTCCTTCAAATAAAAACTCATTTCGGGCACTCGGAAAATGGAAAATGAATTTTCCGGGCAAAGAAAATGTAAACTTCCTTAGGAATATTGTTTGGAATTCCAAGATGAGGCAGCTGTAGTTCAAATTTGACCGGGTTCCTATTAAATTGGCGGGAATTTGTCTTTTTCACCAGAGGTGGATCAAAACTTTTGACACCCAACCATTTTGTCAATTGTGCATTAAATATGGCCTAGTACTTTAGAAAATTGATTTGGTCCAATTATGCAACAAATATATGGTAGGTCATTCACACAAAAAAACTCATTTCAGGCACTCAGAAAATGGAAAATTAATTTTTCGTGCAAAGAAAATGAAAACTTCCTTAGGAAACATTGTTTGGAATTCCAATATGCAACCTTGTGCACAATATGAGATCATTTGAACAAACTATACCATGAATGTGGCCATAAGATTGATCATTTGTCTTGCAAGCCATGAATCTTCACGCATGGTAGCTCATTTTTTAGAACAATTTTTTTTAATAATTGCCGTATTACAACTTTATTATTTTTCCTCGTAACTTGGTCACATATAATGACACAATGTGAAGGTTTTCCAATTCTTTGATTTGTTGGAATTTTTTACGCCCGTTTCAAAATGCGGTCAAACCGGCAGGCTTGACCGTTCGTAGATAGTGGTTGAATCTTGGAAAACTTTTGATGTTTCTATGATTAAATATATACTTGTGTACCTAGAAATGACTTTTGGAAAAAATAATGACAAAACTATGCGGCAGCTGCAGTTCAAATTTGACCCGGTTCCTACTTAATCGGCAGAAACTTGTCTTTTTCACCAGAGGTGGATCGAAACTTTTGACACCCAACCATTTTGTCAATTAAGCATTCAATATGTCCTAGTATTATAGAAAATTGATTTGGTCCAAATTTGCAACAAATATATGGTAGGTCCTTCAAATAAAAACTCATTTCGGGCACTCGAAAAATGGAAAATGAATTTTCCGTGCAAAGAAAATGAAAAATTCCTTAGGAACATTGTTTGGAATTCCAATATGCACCCTTGTGCACAATATGAGATCATTTGAACAAACTATACCATGAATGTGGCCATAAGATTGATCATTTGGCTTGCAAGCCATGAATCTTCACGCATGGTAGCTCATTTTTTAGAACACTTTTTTTAATAATTGTCGTATTACAACTTTATTATTTTTCCTCGTAACTTGGTCACATATAATGACACAATGCGAAGGTTTTCCAATTCTTTGATTTTTTTGAATTTTTTATGCCCGTTTCAGAATGCGGTCAAACCGGCAGGCTTGACCGTTCATAGCTAGTGGTTGAATCTTGGAAAACTTTTGATGTTTCTATGATTAAATATATACTTATGTACCTAGAAATGACTTTCGGAAAAAATAATGAGCAAACTATGCAGCAGCTGCAGTTCAAATTTGACCCGGTACCTACTTAATCGGCAGAAACTTGTCTTTTTCGCCAGAGGTGGATCGAAACTTTTGAAACCCAACCATTTTGTCAATTAAGCATTCAATATGTCCTAGTATTATAGAAAATTGATTTGGTCCAAATTTGCAACAAATATATGGTAGGTCCTTCAAATAAAAACTCATTTCGGGCACTCGAAAAATGGAAAATGAATTTTCCGTGCACAGAAAATGAAAAATTCCTTAGGAACATTGTTTGGAATTCCAATATGCACCCTTCTGCACAATATGAGATCATTTGAACAAACTATACCATGAATGTGGCCATAAGATTGATCATTTGGCTTGCAAGCCATGAATCTTCACGCATGGTAGCTCATTTTTTAGAACACTTTTTTTAATAATTGCCGTATTACAACTTTATTATTTTTCCTCGTAACTTGGTCACATATAATGACACAATGCGAAGGTTTTCCAATTCTTTGATTTTTTTGAATTTTTTATGCCCGTTTCAGAATGCGGTCAAACCGGCAGGCTTGACCGTTCATAGCTAGTGGTTGAATCTTGGAAAACTTTTGATGTTTCTATGATTAAATATATACTTATGTACCTAGAAATGACTTTCGGAAAAAATAATGAGCAAACTATGCAGCAGCTGCAGTTCAAATTTGACCCGGTACCAACTTAATCGGCAGAAACTTGTCTGTTTCTCCAGAGGTGGATCGAAACTTTCGAAACCCAACCATTTTGTCAATTAAGCATTCAATATGTCCTAGTATTATAGAAAATTGATTTGGTCCAAATTTGCAAAAAATATATGGTAGGTCCTTCAAATAAAAACTCATTTCGGGCACTCGGAATATGGAAAATGAATTTTCCGTGCAAAGAAAATGAAAACTTCCTTAGGAACATTGTTTGGAATTCCAAGATGAGGCAGCTGCAGTTCAAATTTTACCGGGTTCCTATTAAATCGGCGGGAATTTGTCTTTTTCACCAGAGGTGGATCAAAACTTTTGACACCCAACCATTTTGTCAATTGTGCATTAAATATGGCCTAGTATTTTAGAAAATTGATTTGGTCCAATTGTGCAACAAATATATGGTAGGTCATTCACAAAAAAAAATTCATTTCGGGCACTCAAAAAATGGAAAATGAATTTTTCGTGCAAACAAAATGAAAACTTCCTTAGGAAACATTGTTTGGAATTCCAATATGCACCCTTGTGCATAATATGAGATCATTTGAACAAACTATACCATGAATGTGGCCATAAGATTGATCATTTGGCTTGCAAGCCATGAATCTTCATGCATGGTAGCTCATTTTTTAGAACACTTTTTTTATAATTGTCGTATTACAACTTGATTATTTTTCCTCGTAACTTGGTCACATACAATGACACAATGCGAAGGTTTTCCAATTCTTTGATTTTTTTGAATTTTTTACGCCCGTTTCAGAATGCGGTCAAACCGACAGGCTTGACCGTTCGTAGCTAGTGGTTGAATCTTGGAAAACTTTTGATGTTTCTATGATTAAATATATACTTATGTACCTAGAAATGACTTTCGGAAAAAATAATGAGCAAACTATGCGGCAGCTGCAGTTCAAATTTGACCCGGTTCCTACTTAATCGGCACAAACTTGTCTTTTTCGCCAGAGGTGGATCGAAACTTTTGACACCCAACCATTTTGTCAATTAAGCATTCAATATGTCCTAGTATTATAGAAAATTGATTTGGTCCAAATTTGCAACAAATATATGGTAGGTCCTTCAAATAAAAACTCATTTCGGGCAGTCGAAAAATGGAAAATGAATTTTCCGTGCAAAGAAAATGAAAACTTCCCTAGGAACATTGTTTGGAATTCCAAGATGCACCCTTATGCACAATATGAGATCATTTGAACAAACTATGCCATGAATGTGGCCACGAGATTGATCATTTGGCTTGAAAGCCATGATCTTCACGCATGATAGCTCATTTCTGAGAACACTTTTTTAAATTAATTGCCGAATTACAACTTTATTATTTTTCCTGGAAACTTGGTCACATATAACGACACAATGCGAAGGTTTTCCAATTTTTTGATTTTTCGAATATTTTATGCCTGTTTCAAAATGCGATCAAAACTGCGGGCTTGACCGTTCGTAGGTAGTGGTTGAATCTTGGAAAACTTTTGATGTTTCTATGATTAAATAGATACTTATGTACCTAGAAATGATTTTCGGAAAGAATAATGAGCAAAATATGAGGCAGCTGCAGTTCAAATTTCACCTGGTTCCTACTTAAACGGCAGAACCTTATCTTTTTCACCAGAGGTGGATCGAAACTTTTGACACCCAACCATTTTGTCAATTGTGCATTCAATATGTCCTAATATTTTAGAAAATTGATTTGGTCCAAATTTGCAACAAATATATGGTAGGTCCTTCAAATAAAAACTCATTTCGGGCACTCGGAATATGGAAAATGAATTTTCCGTGCAAAGAAAATGAAAACTTCCTTAGGAACATTGTTTGGAATTCCAAGATGAGGCAGCTGCAGTTTAAATTTTACCGGATTCCTATTAAATCGGCGGTAATTTGTCTTTTTCACCAGAGGTGGATCAAAACTTTTGACACCCAACCATTTTGTCAATTGTGCATTAAATATGGCCTAGTATTTTAGAAAATTGATTTGGTCCAATTATGCAACAAATATATGGTAGGTCATTCACAAAAAAAACTCATTTCGGGCACTCAAAAAATGGAAAATGAATTTTTCGTGCAAAGAAAATGAAAACTTCCTTAGGAAACATTGTTTGGAATTCCAATATGCACCCTTGTGCACAATATGAGATCATTTGAACAAACTATACCATGAATGTGGCCATAAGATTGATCATTTGGCTTGCAAGCCATGAATCTTCACGCATGGTAGCTCATTTTTTAGAACACTTTTTTAAATAATTGCCGTATTACAACTTTATTATTTTTCCTCGTAACTTGGTCACATATAATGACATAATGCGAAGGTTTTCCAATTCTTTGAATTTTTTGAATTTTTTACGCCCGTTTCAGAATGCGGTCAAACCGGCAGGCTCCGTTTGTAGCTAGTGGTTGAATCTTGGAAAACTTTTGATGTTTCTATGATTAAATATATACTTATGTACCTAGAAATGACTTTCGGAAAAAATAATGAGCAAACTATGCGGCAGCTGCAGTTCAAATTTGACCCGGTTCGTACTTAATCGGCAGAAACTTGTCTTTTTCACCAGAGGTGGATCGAAACTTTTGACACCCAACCATTTTGTCAATTAATCATTCAATATGTCCTAGTATTATAGAAAATTGATTTGGTCCAAATTTGCAACAAATATATGGTAGGTCCTTCAAATAAAAACTCATTTCGGGCAGTCGAAAAATGGAAAATGAATTTTCCGTGCAAAGAAAATGAAAACTTCCCTAGGAACATTGTTTGGAATTCCAAGATGCACCCTTGTGCCCAATATGAGATCATTTGAACAAACTATGCCATGAATGTGGCCACGAGATTGATCATTTGGCTTGAAAGCCATGATCTTCATGCATGATAGCTCATTTCTAAGAACACTTTTTTAAATTAATTGCCGAATTACAACTTTATTATTTTTCCTGGAAACTTGGTCACATATAACGACACAACGCGAAGGTTTTCCAATTTTTTGATTTTTTGAATTTTTTATGCCTGTTTCAAAATGCGATCAAAACGGCGGGCTTGACCGTTCGTAGCTAGTGGTTGAATCTTGGAAAACTTTTGATGTTTCTATGATTAAATAGATACTTATGTACCTAGAAATGATTTTCGGAAAGAATAATGAGCAAACTATGAGGCAGCTGAAGTTCAACTTTCGCCTCGTTCCTACTTAAACGGCAGAAACTTATCTTTTTCACCAGAGGTGGATCGAAACTTTTGACACCCAACCATTTTGTCAATTGTGCATTCAATATGTCCTAGTATTTTAGAAAATTGATTTGGTCCAAATTTGCAACAAATATATGGTAGGTCTTTCAAATAAAATCTCATTTTGGGCACTCGGAATATGGAAAATTAATTTTCCGTGCAATGAAAATGAAAACTTCCTTAGGAACATTGTTTGGAATTCCAAGATGAGGCAGCTGCAGTTCAAATTTGACTGGGTTCCTATTAAATCGATGGGAATTTGTCTTTTTTCACCAGAGGTGGATCAAAACTTTTGACACCCAACCATTTGGTTAATTGTGCATTAAATATGGCCTAGTATTTTAGAAAATTGATTTGGTCCAATTATGCAACAAATATATGGTAGGTCATTCACAAAAAAAACTCATTTCGGGCGCTCAAAAAATGGAAAATGAATTTTTCGTGCAAAGAAAATGAAAACTTCCAAAGGAAACATTGTTTGGAATTCCAATATGCACCCTTGTGCACAATATGAGATCATTTGAACAAACTATACCATGAATGTGGCCATAAGATTGATCATTTGGCTTGCAAGCCATGAATCTTCACGCATGGTAGCTCATTTTTTAGAACACTTTTTTTAATAATTGTCGTATTACAACTTTATCATTTTTCCTCGTAACTTGGTCACATATATTGACATAATGCGAAGGTTTTCCAATTCTTTGATTTTTTTGAATTTTTTACGCCCGTTTCAGAATGCGGTCAAACCGGCAGGCTTGACCGTTCATAGCTAGTGGTTGAATCTTGGAAAACTTTTGATGTTTCTATGATTAAATATATACTTATGTACCTAGAAATGACTTTCGGAAAAAATAATGAGCAAACTATGCGGCAGCTGCAGTTCAAATTTGACCCGGTTCCTACTTAATCGGCACAAACTTGTCTTTTTCGCCAGAGGTGGATCGAAACTTTTGACACCCAACCATTTTGTCAATTAAGCATTCAATATGTCCTAGTATTATAGAAAATTGATTTGGTCCAAATTTGCAACAAATATATGGTAGGTCCTTCAAATAAAAACTCATTTCGGGCACTCGAAAAATGGAAAATGAATTTTCCGTGCAAAGAAAATGAAAACTTCCTTAGGAACATTTTTTGGAATTCCAAGATGCACCCTTGTGCACAATATGAGATCATTTAAACAAATTATGCCATGAATGTGGCCACGAGATTGATCATTTGGCTTGAAAGCCATGATCTTCACGCATGATAGCTCATTTCTGAGAACACTTTTTTAAATTAATTGCCGTATTACAACTTTATTATTTTTCCTGGAAACTTGGTCACATATAATGACACAATGCGAAGGTTTTCCAATTTTTTGATTTTTTTAATTTTTTATGCCCGTTTCAAAATGCGATCAAAACGGCGGGCTTGACCGTTCGTAGCTAGTGGTTGAATCTTGGAAAACTTTTGATGTTTCTATGATTAAATAGATACTTATGTACCTAGAAATGATTTTCGGAAAGAATAATGAGCAAACTATGAGGCAGCTGCAGTTCAAATTTCACCTGGTTCCTACTTAAACGGCAGAAACTTATCTTTTTCACCAGAGGTGGATCGAAAATTTTGACACCCAACCATTTTGTCAATTGTGCATTCAATATGTCCTAGTATTTTAGAAAATTGATTTGGTCCAAATTTGCAACAAATATATGGTAGGTCCTTCAAATAAAAACTCATTTCGGGCACTCAGAATATGGAAAATGAATTTTCCGTGCAAAGAAAATGAAAAATGTGATCAAAACGGCGGGCTTGACCGTTCCTAGCTACTGGTTGAATCGTGGAAAACTTTTGATGTTTCTCTGATTAAATAGATACTTATGTACCTAGAAATGATTTTTGGAGAAAATATAGAGCAAATTATGAGGCAGCTGCATTTCAAATTTGACTGGGTTCCTATTAAATCGGCAGGAATTTGTCTTTTTCACCAGAGGTGGATCAAAACTTTTAACACCCAACCATTTTGTCAATTGTGCATTAAATATGCCCTAGTATTTTAGAAATTTGATTTGGTCCAATTTTGCAACAAATATATGGTAGGTCATTCACAAAAAAAAACTCATTTCGGGCACTCAAAAAATGGAAAATGAATTTTTCATGCAAAGAAAATGAAAACTTCCTTAGGAAACATTGTTTGGAATTCCAATATGCACCCTTGTGCACAATATGAGATCATTTGAACAAACTATACCATGAATGTGGCCATAAGATTGATCATTTGGCTTGAAAGCCATGAATCTTCACGCATGGTAGCTCATTTTTAGAACACTTTTTTTAAATAATTGCCGTATTACAACTTTATTATTTTTCCTGGAAACTTGGTCACATATAATGACACAATGCGATGGTTTTCCAATTTTTTGATTTTTTTGAATTTTTATGCCCGTTTCTAAATGCGGTCAAAATGGCGGGCTTGACCGTTCGTAGCTAGTGGTTGAATCTTGGAAAACTTTTGATGTTTCTATGATTAAATACATACTTATGTACCTAGAAATAATTTTCGGAAAAATAATGAGCAAACTATGAGGCAGCGGCAGTTCAAATTTGACCCGGTTCCTACTTAATCGGCAGAAACTTGTCTTTTCACCAGAGGTGGATCGAAACTTTGGACACCCAACCATTTTGTCAATTGTGCATTCAACATGTCCTAGTATTTTAGAAAATTGATTTCGTCCAAATTTGCAACAAATATATGGTAGGTCCTTCAAATAAAAACTCATTTCGGGCACTCGGGAAATGGAAAATGAATTTTCTGTGCAAAGAAAATGAAAACTTCCTTAGGAACATTGTTTGGAATTCCAAGATTCAACCTTGTGCACAATATGAGACCATTTCAACAAACTATGCCATGAATGTGGCCACGAGATTAATCATTTGGCTTGAAAGCCATGATCTTCACGCATGATAGCTCATTTCTGAGAATAATTTTTTAAATTATTGCCGTATTACAAATTTATTATTTTTCCTGGAAACTTGGTCACATATAATGACACAATGCGAAGGTTTTCCAATTTTTTGATTTTTTTTTAAAAAATTATGCCCGTTTCAAAATGCGATCAAAACGGCGGGCTTGACCGTTCCTAGCTAGTGGTTGAATCTTGGAAAACTTTTGATGTTTCTCTGATTAAATAGATACTTATGTACCTAGAAATGATTTTTTGGAAAAAAATAAAGAGCAAATTATGAGGCAGCTGCAGTTCAAATTTGACCCGGTTCCTATTAAATACGTGGGAATTTGTCTTTTTCACTAGAGGTGGATCAAAACTTTTAACACCCAACCATTTTGTCAATTGTGCATTAAATATGGCCTAGTATTTTAGAAAATTGATTTGGTCCAATTTTCCAACAAATATATGGTAGGTCCTTCACAAAAAAACTCATTTCGGGCACTCGGAAAATGGAAAATGAATTTTCCGTGCAAAGAAAATGAAAACTCCCTTAGGCAACATTGTTTGGAACTCCAAGATGCAGCCTTGTGCACAATACGAGGTCATTTGAACAAACTATGCCATGAATGTGGCCATAAGATTGATCACTTGGTTTGAAAGCCATGAATCTTCAAGCATGATAGCTCATTTCTGAGAACACTTCTTTAAATTAATTGTCATATTACAACTATATAATTTTGCTGGAAACTTGGTCACATATAATGACACAATGCGAAGGTTTTCCAATTATTTATTTTTTTCAATTTTTTATGCCCGTTTCAAAATGCGATCAAAACGGTGGGCTTGACCGTTCCTAGCTAGTGGTTGAATCTTGGAAAACTTTTGATGTTTCTGTGATTAAATAGATACTTATGTACCTAGAAATGATTTTTTGGAAAAAATAAAGAGCAAATTATGAGGCAGCTACAGTTCAAATTTGACCGGGTTCCTATTAATCGGCGGGAATTTGTCTTTTTCACCAGAGGTGGATCAAAACTTTTGACACCCAACCATTGTGTCAATTGTGCATTAAATAAGGCCTAGTATTTTAGAAAATTTATTTGGTCCAATTTTGCAACAAATATATGGTAGGTCATTCACAAAAAAAACTCATTTCGGGCACTCGGAAAATGGAAAATGAATTTTTCGTGCAAAGAAAATGAATACTTCCTTAGGAAACATTGTTTGGAATTCCAATATGCACCCTTGTGCACAATATGAGATCGTTTGAACAAACTATACCATGAATGTGGCCATAAGATTGATCATTTGGCTTGAAAGCCATGAATCTTCACGAATGGTAGCTCATTTTTTAGAACACTTTTTTTAAAATAATTACAGTATTAAAACTTTATTATTTTTCCTCGTAAGTTGGTCACATATAATGACACAATGCGAAGGTTTTCCAATTTTTTGTTTTTTTTTTGAATTTTTTATGCCCGTTTCAAAATGCGGTCAAAACGGCAGGCTTGACCGTTCATAGCTAGTGGTTGAATCTTGGAAAACTTTTCATGTTTCTATGATAATATAGATACTTATGTACCTAGAAATGATTTTTGGAAAAAATAATGAGCAAACTATGAGGCAGCTGCAGCTCAAATTTGACCCGGTTCCTACTTAATCGTCAGAAACTTGTCTTTTTCACCAGAGGTGGATCGAAACTTTTGACACCCAACCATTTTGTCAATTGTGCATTCAATATGTCCTAGTATTTTAGAAAATTGATTTGGTCCAAATTTGCAACAAATATATGGTAGGTCCTTCAAATAAAAACTCATTTCGGGCACTCAAAAAATGGAAAATGAATTTTCCGTGCAAAGAAAATGAAAACTTCCTTAGGAATATTGTTTGGAATTCCAAGATGCACCCTTGTGCACAATATGAGATCATTTGAACAAACTATGCCATGAATGTGGCCACAAGATTGATCATTTGGCTTGAAAGCCATGATCTTCACGCATGATAGATCATTTCTGAGAACACTTTTTTAAATTAATTGCAGTATTACAACTTTATTATTTTTCCTGTAAACTTGGTCACATATAATGACACAATGCGATGGTTTTCCAATTTTTTGATTTTTTTCAATTTTTTATGCCATTTTCAAAATGCGATCAAAACGGCGGGCTTGACCGTTCCTAGCTAGTTGTTGAATCTTGGAAAAGTTTTGATGTTTCTCTGACTAAATAGATACTTATGTACCTATAAATGATTTTTGGAAAAAATAAAGAGCAAATTATGAGGCAGCTGCAGTTCAAATTTGACCCGGTTCCTATTAAATCGGCGGGAATTTGTCTTTTTCACCAGAGGTGGATCAAAACTTTTGACACCCAATATTTTGTCAATTGTGCATTAAATATGGCCTAGTATTTTAGAAAATTGATTTGGTCCAATTTTGCAACAAATATATGGTAGGTCCTTCACAAAAAAACTCATTTCGGGCACTCGAAAAATGGAAAATGAATTTTCCATGCAAAGAAAATTAAAACTCCCTTAGGCAACATTGTTCGGAACTCCAAGATGCACCCTTGTGCACAATGCGAGATCATTTGAACAAACTATGCCATGAATGTGGCCATAAGATTGATCATTTGACTTGAAATCCATGAATCTTCAAGCATGATAGCTCATTTCTGAGAACACTTTTTTAAATTAATTATCGTATTACAACTTTATTATTTTCCCGGAAACTTGGTCAGATATAATGACACAATGTGAAGGTTTTCCAATTTTTTATTTATTTTTGAATTTTTTATTCCCGTTTCAAAATGCGGTCAAAACGGCGGGCTTGACCGTTCCTAGCTAGTGGTTGAATCTTGGAAAACTTTTGATGTTTCTTTGATTAAATAGATATTTATGTACATAGAAATGATTTTTGGAAAAAAATAAAGAGCAAATTATGAGGCAACTGCAATTCAAATTTGATTTGGTTCCTATTAAATCGGCGGGAATTTGTCTTTTTCACGAGAGGTGGATCAAAACTTTTGACACCCAAGCATTTTGTCAATTGTGCATTAAATATGGCCTAGTATTTTAGAAAATTGATTTGGTCAAATTTTGCAACAAATATATGCTAGGTCCTTCACAAAAAACTCATTTCGGGCACTCGGAAAATGGAAAATGAATTTTCCGTGCAAAGAAAATGAAAACCCCCTTAGGCAACATTGTTTGGAATTCCAAGATGCATCTTGTGCACAATATGAGAACATTTGAACAAATATTTGGTAGGTCTTTTACTAAAAACTCATTTTGAGAACTAAAAAGTGAAAAGTGGGTTTTTCTGAAAAACTTATCTTTGATTTCGACCAATTTAGATGGTCATAAGGTCTTCGAATTGTTTGCTGCGTTCTGATTTGTCCATAGACATATCACACGGATCATGGATTATACACCGTCGGATGCTCAAGGATCCAACGGCAGTCATCAACCCTTCCACACCAACCCTAGCTCTATTCTCGTGGTCATTTTGCATCCACCCCCCACCTCCTTTTTCCCAATCCATCCCAGATCGAGAGAGAGCTCGTCTCCTTCCTTCCTCCAGCTCCCTCCAGATAGAGGAAGAGATCGCCGCCGCCACCTCCCTCCAGCGGAGCTCGCCGCCGTCCATGGCCTCCCCCACGCCCTCCTGCTCCGCCTGCTCCTCCTCCCTCGACGCCCCCGCGCGCCAATGTCGATTTCCCAAACCAGACCGCCTCCCCGGTTCATTCCTTCCTCCCCTCCCACCCACCCACCTCGGCGCCGCCATCCAACTCGTATGATGATGGAGATTCCCTACGTTTCGCCCGCCGGTGTCACGGGACAAGTAAAAATGGTGGTCACACAAAGCACAGCGACCACAGGATCGATCGAGCTCGAGCCGGCGGAGAGAAAAGCGCTCATTCCCACGAGGCCTGTAACGCCCTCGATGCGGCTATATCTCCCACGTGTCGAAGCACGAGTTAGAGGCATAACCGCATTGAAAGCAATGTCGCAAGTGAGGTAATCTTCACACAACCCATGTAATACATAAGGGAAAAGAATACATAGTTGGCTTACAATCGCCACTTCACACAATACATGAATAAAGCATTACATCATCCAAATACAATCAAGGTCCGACTACGGAACCAAAATAAAAGAAGAACCCCAAATGCGACAAGGTCCCCGATCAACCCCAACTAGGCTCCACTACTAATCAACTAAAACGAAACAACACAAAGGACAAGATCTTCATCGAGCTCCTCCTTGAGCTTGGTTGCGTCACCTGCTCGGTAACATCGGTACCTGCAAACTGGTTTTGGAAGTATCTGTGAGTCACGGGGACTCAGCAATCTCACACCCTCGCGATCAAGACTATTTAAGCTTATGGGTAAGGTAAAGGTATGATGTGGAGCTGCAGCAAGCGACTAGCATATATGGTGGCTAACCTATTCGCAAAAGAGAGCGAGAAGAGAAGGCAAAAGCATGGTCGAACAACTATGATCAAGTGATCCTAGAACAACCTACGTCAAGCATAACTCCAACGCCGTGTTCACTTCTCGGACTCCGCCGGAAAGAGACCATCACGGTAACACATGCGGTTGATGTATTTTAATTAAGGTCAACTTCAGGTTTTCTACAACCGGACGTTAACAAATTCCCATCTGCCCATAACCATGGGCACGGCTTTCGAAAGTTCAAAACCCTGCAGGGGTGTCCCAACTTAGCGCATCACAAGCTCTCACAGTCAACGAAGGATATTCCTTCTAGCGGGAAGACCTGATCAGGCTCAGAATCCCGGTTACAAGACATTTCGACAGGTAAAACAGGACCAGCAAGACCGCCCGATGCGCTGACATCCTGATAGGAGCTGCACATATCTCGTTCTCAGGGCAACACTGGATGAGCGCTCCGTACAACTAAAACCAGCCCTCAAGTTTCCCCGAGGTGGCGCTGCAAAGGACTCTAGTTCGGACCAACACTTAGACAAGCACTGGCCCGGGGAGGGTTAAAATAAAGATGACCCTCAGGATGCGCGACTCCCAAGGGAAAAAGGCAAGGTGGCGAATGGTAAAACCAAGGTTGGTCCTTGCTGGAGGATTTTTATTCAAGGCGAACTGTCAAGGGGTTCCCATTATAACCCAACCGCGTAAGGAACGCAAAATCCGGGAACATAACACCGATATGACGGAAACTAGGGCGGCAAGAGTGGAACAAAACACCAGGCATAAGGCCGAGCCTTCCACCCTTTACCAAGTATATAGATGCATTAATTAAATAAGAGATATTGTGATATCCCAACAAAATATCCATGTTCCAAACATGGAACAAGCTCCAATCTTCACCTGCAACAAACAACGATATAAGAGGGGCTGAGCAAAGCGGTAACATAGCCAAACAATGGTTTGCTAGGATAAGGTGGGTTAGAGGCTTGGTTCAGCAATATGGGTGGCATGATAAGCAAGTGGTAGGTATTGCAGCATAGGCATAACAAAAGAGTGAGCAACTAGCAAGCAAAGATAGAAGTGATTTCGAGGGTATGGTCATCTTGCCTGAAATCCCGCAAGGAAGAAGAACGAGTCCATGAAGAAGACAAATGGACGTAGTCGAACGGGTCCTCACAAACGCGACGTTACCGGAACCAACCCGAAGAAGCAACACCGGAAAGAAGCACACAACATAGTAAACAACCAACACATGAACATGGTATGATATGCGGGATGCGGATGTGATGCATATGCATGACTTGCAAAGGAATGATTGAACCTGGCCTCAACTTGGAAATCCAAGAGTGCCACTGGAAAGAGGAGGTGATTTAGTTTGAAATCGATATAAAGATCACTGGAATCGGATGCACGGTTTGGAAATGACAAGCAAAACAAATATGGCACCGGTCTGCAATAAACAGCAAGTAGCCATCTAAATGCATCAAAATAAATATGCTACAAACTCAAACATGACAACAAAATACATGGCAGGGAACCACTCATGAAGCTTGACAAAAGATGAACACTGAGGTATGGCTAATTCATCCATTAACAGGCTCAAACAAGCATGTCAAAAGTGCAAATGATAACAGGTTTCAGACTTAGTGAAATTAACACAAGTCTGGGATTTATCATCAGGAAGCACACTTTAGAGCATGAAAACTATATGCTACAGGAACATATCATGGCAAAGCAAGGCATGTAATGAAGCGACTCAAAGCACTTAACAAAAGTCCCTTAGTGCCCTTGAGCCAAAAGGGATCAGAAAATATAATGGCAAGCATGTGAACATGGCAAATACACAAACAGATTCAGACTTAGTGAAAAACTGGAGCATGCAAAACAGATTAGCAAGTAGGCATGTTTACGAGCTCGATGCACTCACTACAGAGCATGGCATGACAAACTAAGCATACACCCATCAAGAATACATGACATAGAAGCTAGACATGGCAAGAACTACAACATAGTATGCACGGATCAATAGCAACATCCTCGGCAAAATCGCTAACAAGTCAACAATCTGCCAGGATTCACGATATAGCAAAAGTAGAGCTCGATTGACTCAAGTTAGGGTGCTCCATAAATGCAAACAAAGACATGGATGAATAGAGCACCATAATGTTAACAAAACATCTTTACTGATCCTCCTCAAAAGAGGCACGGATCACTAGGAAACAACATGAACATATGGCATAACGACAAAATCAGGACAAGGACTTAGAGAAATTCTAAGTCCCTGAAATCAGCATTACCGATTACGCTACTTTGCAAGCTTGTGCTAGTCACCACAAATATCACAAAAATACATGGCAAGCACCACTATAAAGATGGCATGACATATAACAAAAAACACATGTAGAGCTCAGGGTCATAGCATGCACACATTAATCATGGCAAAAATGACAAATAGCTATT